>NW_027142516.1:0-87417 GCF_026170545.1 Melanerpes formicivorus | reverse complement strand
GCCTCAGCAGGGCCATGCCCACCCTGCCCACCCACCCCCCCGGGACAGACGCCAAAGGCAGAGCTGGGACAGGAAGGACTCAGCGAGCTTCAGGAGATGCTTTATTGGGTCACAAGCACGGAGTGGCCCAAGCAGGCAGCAAGAAGGCAGTCCTGGGCTGTGCTGGGCACTGCTGGGCTGTGCTGGGCACTGCTGGGCTGGGCTGGGCAGGGCTGGGCTCAGTCCCTGTCGGGCGTGCAGCGGTCGTCGCCGTGCATGATGCGGTGAGCGTCGTCGGTCACCTTGCCCAGGACAGTCAGGAACTCCTCGAAGGTCAGCTCCTTGTCCTTGTTCAGGTCTGTCTCCTGGAAGAGCTTGGTCAGGTAGTCAGACTTGCTCCTGCCCTGCAGGTGGGGGACAGGAGAGCTGTTTGCATGTCACCCCCCCCCCCCCCCCACCTCAGCTTCCCTCCAGACCTGCTGACACCAACCCAGCCCTGCCCCTGCGGTGCCCTGGGAAGCTTCAGGAGGCACTGAGACCCTCTCCTGCCTTGCAGGCCCTTCCCACCCCACCCTGCTGGGGCTCTGCTGGGATTCTGGCAGCTCCAGACCCCTGCAGTGCCATGGACAAGCTGGGCTCCATGCCAGAAACCCAACCCTGTGGACCCCACCCGCGGTGGGCGCTGCAGCCCCATCCCCCCCAGGAGCCTCCCTGGAGGCAAGGCCAGCCCCAGCCCTGCAGCAGGCAGCCCAGGGGCAGAGCCCAGCTGCCCTGGCACTCACACAGGCCTGCAGGAAGGTTGGTGCCTGCTCTGTCAGCAGCTTCTGGAAGTCACTGAAGCTGAGGAGGTCGATCTCCCCCTCCCGGATGCTGTAGCGGTGGTAGACATCCACGATGGCCTTCAGAGCCTTCTCCAGGGTGCAGTTCCCAGGGAACTCCCGGGGGCTGAGCACGGGAGCTGGAGGTCCTGGTGCTGGCAGACATGGCTGAGCTGGCTCCTGAGGTGCTGCAGAGACTGCGTGGAGAGACCTCGAAGCCATCAGGAGCAGCAGAGATCCCAACCACCCCCCCCAGGCTCAGCAGCAGCTGCCAGGCAGCTCAGAGAGAGCCAGCAGGGCATGGAGCTGCCAGGCAGCAAGGAGCATGGAGATGGCAGCAAGGAGCATGGAATTGGCAGCCAAGGGCATGGAATTGGCAGCAAGGGGCACAGAGCTGGCATCAAGGGGCATGGAGATGGCAGCCAAGGGCATGGAGATGGCAGCCAGGGGCATTGAATTGGCAGCCAGGGGCATGGAGCTGGCAGCCAGGGGCATGGAGATGGCAGTAAAGGGCATGGAGCTGCCAGGCAGGGGCATGGAGATGGCAGCCAGGGGCATGGAGAGGGCAGCAAGGGGCATGGAGAGGGCAGCAAGGGGCATGGAGATGGCAGTAAGGGGCATTGAATTGGCATCCAGGGTCATGGAGATGGCAGCAAAGGCCATGGAGATGGCAGCCAGGGGTATGGAATTGGCAGCAAGGAGCATGGAATTGGCAGCAAAGGGCATGGAGCTGGCAGCCAAGGGCATGGAGATGGCAGCCAGGGGCATTGAATTGGCAGCCAGGGGCATGGAGCTGGCAGCAAGGGGCATGGAGATGGCAGCCAAGGGCATGGAATTGGCAGCAAGGGGCATGGAGCTGGCAGTAAGGGGCACAGAGCTGGCAGCAAGGGGCATGGAATTGGCAGCCAAGGGCATGGAATTGGCAGCAAAGGGCACAGAGCTGGCAGCAAGGGGCATGGAGCTGGCAGCCAGGGGCACTGAATTGGCAGCAAGGGGCATGGAATTGGCATCAAGGGGCATGGAGCTGGCAGCCAGGGGCATGGAGATGGCAGCCAGGGGCATTGAATTGGCAGCCAGGGGCATGGAATTGGCATCAAGGGGCATGGAGCTGGCAGCCAGGGGCACAGAGCAGGCAGGAAGGGGCATTGAATTGGCAGCAAAGGGCATGGAGCTGGCAGCCAGGGGCATGGAGATGGCAGCCAGGGGCATGGAGCTGGCAGCAAGGGGCATGGAGCTGGCAGCCAGGGTCATGGAGGTGGCAGCCAAGGGCATGGAGATGGCAGCAAAGGGCATGGAACTGGCAGCCAGGGGCATGGAGATGGCAGCCAGGGGCATGGAGCTGGCAGCAAGGGGCATGGAGCTGGCAGCCAGGGGCATGGAATTGGCAGCCAGAGGCATGGAGATGGCAGCAAGGGGCATGGAGATGGCAGCCAAGGACATGGAATTGGCAGCAAGGGGCATGGAGCTGGCAGTAAAGGGCATGGCGATGGCAGTAAGGGGCATGGAATTGGCATCCAGGGTCATGGAGATGGCAGCAAAGGGCATGGAGATGGCAGCCAGGGGCATGGAATTGGCAGCAAGGGGCATGGAGCTGGCAGCAAGGGGCATGGAGCTGGCAGCCAGGGGCACAGAGCTGGCAGCAAGGGGCATGGAGATGGCAGCCAGGGACATGGCTCAGCTATGGCTTCACTGCAGCCTCTGCCTGAGCTTCTCCTCCTCCTCCTCTCTCCTCCCTGCTCTCTGCTGAGTGCCACCCCTCAGAGGGTTCTCTCCTTGCCAGTGCAACCATTAGGGTTTGAGATCATCAGCTCCAACCCAAACCACCAAACCCAACCACAGCTCCCCGAGGCTGGCACAGAAATGCCAACCATTTACCCTTGTAGCCCAAACCAGGCTCCTGCCCCCAGCAGAAGGCATCCCCCCTGGAGCCCGAGGATCACAGCAGGGAGGCTCCAGGACCTTTCCTCCCTCACCCTGGCTCCTGCAGGGCCCCTGGGGGAGTCACTTACCCTCTGTCTTCGAGGAGGGTTTGCAGAGGATGGGTTTGGTGCAGTGCTCCATGGGCTCTGGGCAGCTCTTTTATAGCTGCCTGAGGTCCTCTTTCATCAGAGCTGGTGACACACCAGCGACAGGCAGCAGCCTGACCTTCCCTTTCCCATACCTGAAAATTGCAAGGTGGGACCTCCTGAAACCTCCCCAATCTCATTCCTCTGCCCTTAGTTCCTGGTTGCACCCTCCAGGCTGTGGAAATGCCCTTCTGCCACCCCTGCCAGGGCTGCTCAGCTGCTGGGCAACGCCAAGGATGCTCCAGCACAGAGCACCTGAGCCCAGGGCAGGAGCCTGGCCTGGCCTGGTGCTGCCCAAAGCTCTGGGCTGTGCTGAAAGCTTTCCTCCCTCTCATGAGGCTGTAGGAGAGAAATGGCTGAGCCCAGTGAGAACCTGCCCCAGCTCCAGGGAGGCTGGGAAGAGAGTTCAGGGACAGGAGGCTGGGCCAGCCCCAGCCTCTGCTGATGCTTTCAAGGGCACCTGGGGGATGAGGACACAGTTTGGGGGGGATGAGGACACAGTTTAGGGGGGATGAGGACACAGTTTGGGGGGGATGAGGACACAGTTTGGGGGGGATGAGGACACAGTTTGGGGGTGGTTGAGAGCCCCCAGTGAGCAGCTCAGGGAAAGAAAGAGCAGCAAGGAGGTGACTCAAGCAATGCAGAAGCAGAGTCCTGCAGAGCAGCTCCTGGTGCAGCCTCTGGGCCATGCAAGAAGCATTCCCCAAACAGGACTGGGCACCTCCTCTTTGTTTTTCTGGTCCTTCCCTCTTCCTGGAAGCTTTGTCTCAACTTTTTGTGTTGCCTCCATCCCCCTCACAGCTGCTCCCTAATGCAAGAGGGGTGACACAGAGGTGACAGTTACAAAACTCCTGCCAGTTAATGCTCCAGGGCAGTGAAGAGCTCACCTGGGTTTGCCACCCTGATTTACAGCCAAGCTTCCCCCACAAAGGGAGGAGGAAGAGGAAAGGGCTGGGGCAGGTGGAGTGGAATGGAGGTGGGATGAGAAATGCTCTGGGGAAAGAAGGTCCCAAGAGGGGGAAGCTGCCTTGGCCTCTGCCACTGAGTGCAGGGAAGAGAGGTCAGCCTGAAAGCAGCCAAGAGACAAAGTCCTCCATGACTTAGAGCCAGGGAATCACTGAACCCCAGCCTGGTGGGAAGGGAACTGCTGGAGATCATCTCCTGCACCCCTCCTGCTCCAGCAGGGCTCCCCCAGCAGCTTGCCCAGGGGCACAGTGCCCAAGGGGAGGGAGTTGGAAGCTCTCCACATCAGGAGACTCCACAACCCCCCTGGGCAGCCTGCTCCAGGCCTCCAGCAGCCTCACACCAAAGAAGTTTCCCCTCCTGCTCAGCTGGAGCCTCCTGGGCTCCACTTTGTGCCCCTTGCCCCCTGGCCTGGCCCTGGGCACCACTGAAATGCCCTTTCCAGCCCCAACCAGTTTGGGATTCTGGGATGCCAGAGGAAGCTGGGAAGGGTTGCAGTCACAGGCAGCATCCTGAGCCTGCCCTGAGCCACGCCAGGCCTGGGGGGCAAGCAGTGTTTGGGGGGAGCACAGCGAGGGGCAGCGATCCTGAGGGCATCTCCTGCATCCCCCCTGCTCCAGCAGGGCTCCCCCAGCAGCTTGCCCAGGGGGCACAGTGCCCAGGGGTGGGGTTGGAAGCTCTCCACAACCTCCCTGGGCAGCCTGCTCCAGGGCTCTGACCTCTCTAAGTCAAGAAGTTTCTCCTCATGGAACCTCCACTCTGTGCCCCTTGGGCTGACCCTGGGCACCACTGAGCAGATCCCAGCCCCAGCCTCTTGCCCCCCCCCAGCCTTGAGCTCTTGCTGAGCATTGCTCAGATCCCCTCTGGGGCTGCTCTCAGCCCCAGGGCTCTCAGCCTTTGCTCCTCACAGAGTTGTTCCAGGTTCCTCAGCACCTCCCCAGGTGCCCCCCTGGACCCTCCCCAGCAGCTCCCAGGCCCTCTGCAGCTGGGGAGGGGGAGCCCAGCCCTGGCCCCAGCCCTCCAGAGGTGTCCTCAGCAGGGCAGGGAGCAGAGGGGCAGCAGAACCTCCCAGTGGCAGTGGCAAAGTTGTGAAGCTTCAGAGCTCTCAGCTGTGCCAGGGAGGACAAAGAGCCACTCACAGCCCCAGGCCTCACCCTGCCTGGGTCAGGCTCCTGGTTTCAGCTGATGCTTTGTTTCCCACCCAGTGCTGAGTCCCTGGCAGACCCAGCAGCTCCTTCCCACTCGTGTTTGCTCCCCCAGGAGCCTGTGGTCGTGGTAGAAGCGCTGTGGGGTGACTGCCTCCTGCCCCATGCTCTCCACAGCCTCTCAGCCCTGCTCTGGGCTGTGTTGGAGCTTGCAGGTTAGGAGGCACTGGCAGCTCTGAGGGCTGGAAACTCATTGCACACACACCCCCCAGGATGCTTCACCCCTTCAGGATGCTGCACCACCTCCCCCAGGATGCTTCACCCCCCCAGGATGCTGCACCCCCACCCCAGGATGCTTCACCCCTCCAGGATGCTGCACCCCTAGCTCCAGAGCTGGGTCTTGGTAGCCACCTGGGCAAGCAGCCCCTGGCTGTGCTTCACCCCTGGCAGGTCCTGCAGAGGGCCCTGAGCTGAGGTGCAGGAAGCTGAGCTCCTAACCCAGAAACCTTCCAGCATGAAGGGGGCTCCAATCCCCCTCCCTCTGCCGAGGGGCAGGGGGCTGGGGGCAGTTGGAGGAGGCAGTTGGAGCACTCTGGGCTCTGAGTTCTCTCGGGGACATGGAGCCCACCCTGCCTGTGCTGCTCGGCTGGCACCAGCAGCACTTTGTCCTGCAGCAGAGGGAGGCCCTTCCCATGCCACCTGCCCTCCCCCACCGCCCCCCCAGCCTCCCCTGCACCCAGCCACCCCCACCCCTCCCCTCGGGCAGCAGGTGCCAGGCAGAAGAGGAGACAGCAGATGCTTGAAGCAGGGCTTTTTATTTCAGTGCCATGGGCAGGGGGCAGAGCTTTGGGCTTGAGGACAGGCAGAGAGGGAGGAGGGAGGTGGGGGAGAACAGCCCTGGGGTTGCAGACCCCCTGGAACAGCCTCAGGCCTGGGGACCGTGGCCATGGCTGTGGTCCTGGCCATGGTCATGGTCATGGCTGTGGCCATGGTCGTGGTCATGGCCTGGCTCCTGGTGGGACCTGCTGTGGGCATCAACAAGGACAGGCAGAGAGGGAGGAGGGAGGTGGGGGAGCACAGCCCTGGGGTTGCAGCCCCCCTGGAACAGCCTCAGGCACGGGGACCGTGGCCGTGGCTGTGGTCCTGGCCGTGGTCATGGTCATGGCTGTGGTCATGGTCGTGGTCATGGCCTGGATCCTGGTGGGACCTGCTGTGGGCATCAACAAGAACAGGCAGAGAGGGAGGAGGGAGCTGGGGGAGCACAGCCCTGGGGTTGCAGCCCCCCTGGAACAGCCTCAGGCACGGGGACCGTGGCCGTGGCTGTGGTCATGGTCGTGGTCGTGGTTGTGGTCGTGGACATGGTGGTGGTCATGGTCATGGTGGTGGTCATGGCCTGGATCCTGGTGGGACCTGCTGTGGGCATCAACAAGGACAGGCAGAGAGGGAGGAGGGAGCTGGGGGAGCACAGCCCTGGGGTTGCAGCCCCCCTGGAACAGCCTCAGGGACCATGGCCGTGGCTGTGGTCATGGCCATGGCTGTGGCTGTGGTCATGGTCATGGCCTGGCTCCTGGTGGGACCTGCTGTGTGCATCAACAAGGACAGGCAGAGAGGGAGGAGGGAGGTGGGGGAGCACAGCCCTGGGGTTGCAGCCCTCCTGGAACAGCCTCAGGCACGGGGACCGTGGCTGTGGTCGTGGTCATGGTCGTGGTCATGGTCGTGGTCATGGCCTGGCTCCTGGTGGGACCTGTTGTGGGCATCGACAAGGGCAAGGTTGAGGGTGGTCAGGAACTCGGTGAACTTCAGGCGTCCGTCGTGGTTGCTGTCAGCCTGGCTGAAGAGCTTCTGGATGTAGTCATCCTCAGTCATGTTGGGCTGCAGCAGGACAGAGGGGACAGAGTCAGCCTGAAGCACAAGCAGGGGCCAGGCTCCCCCAGCAGGGACTGCAGGGCTCCAGGAGGATCCCCCACACACACACCCCCACAGCGACCCTCTCCCTCCTCCCTCCTCCCCTTCTTCGGGAGGCTCTTGGCCATCCCCACGCCCCGGGGGGAGCTCAGCCCTCGGCCAGGCTGTGGGGAGGGGGAGGGGTTAGGGGTTAGGGGTAGGGTTAGGGGTCGGGGGGCCCCGGTGGGCTCTCACCGGGGTGGTGTCGTGCAGGAAGGGCTGGGCTGTGTCCTTCAGCAGCTGGGAGAACTCAGCCTTGCTCAGGTAGTCGTCGATCGGCTTCCTGATGGCGTACTGGTGGTAGATGTTGATGGCACACTCCAAGGCCAGCTCCAGGTCGGTCTTCATCGTGCTGGGAAGGGACAGGGAGCAAAGCATTAGGACCCAGCAGAGCCAGAGGACGATCGTCCTCCTCTCCCCCAGGAGCTCCCCCGGCCCCGCCGCGGGGCCAGGCTCGTCCCGGCGGCACTGCCAGCCGCAGGGAGCCCGCAGCCACCGCCTGGTGCCCGCAGCCACCGCCTGGTGCCCGCAGCCACCGCCGGGTGCCAGGCACTCACCGGGGGAGCGCTGCTGGGGCTGGCGTCTGCCGAGGGTGGTGCGCAGCGGGCAGCAGTGGTGCTGTGCTGGAGGGGAAGCCTCTTTTATAGCCTCCCGGGGCTGTGATTTGTGACAGCCTCACACCTTGCCCGGGACAGCCCCCGCCCGCGAGTTGTGCAAGGCTGAGCAGCACACCCGGGCGCCGGCAACTCCTCGCCGGGGAGGGGACGGAGGCTCGCTGGGGCAAAACAAGGAAACACCAAGGGAGACCTTGCCAGGAAGCAGCATTTTGGGTGGGGGACAGCTCAGGGCCTGCCCCAGGAGCCAGGGCATGGCTGCAGAATGTGGGAGCTGATTGCAGGGTGGGTTGGAAGGGACCTCAAAGCTCATCCACTCCCAACCCCCTGCCATGAGCAGGGGTAGCTCTCTCCCCACCCCACCTCCCCCCCCCCAGCCCAAGCTGCCCAAGGCCTCATCCAGCCTGGTCCTGAACCTCTCCAGGGAGGGAGTGCAATGATGGAAGGGGTGAGGTGGAAGTGGAGTTTCTGCAGCTCATCCAAAAGGAGCTGGGGAGGGTCTCCAGGGGCTCTGCAGGGGGGGAGGTTGTGCTTCCCCAGCCCTGTGCCTGCCCTGCCAGGGCCGAGCCTGGCCAAGGGGTGCTGCCTGCCCCCCTACACACCTCCCCAACCCTGCTGCTGCCCCCCAGGCAGCCCCCCACACCCCCCAGCCACCTCTCCATCAGCACCATCCCTGCTGCACCCTTCCCTAGCAGGGTGCCAAGGGAGGTGACACCAAGCCTGGCAGGGCAGGGTGCTGGGAACCTGTGAGCCAGGCTGAGGAGGAGACCTTTCCTGGCAGCCCTAATTGCTGCCCCAGGGGAGCAGAGGGCACCAGAAGCCACTGCCCTGGCCCAGTGCCACGGGCAGGAGCTCCCAACAGTGCCCCAGTGCCTGGCATGGGCTGCTGAACCCTGCTTGTGGAGGGACTGGAGAGGAGAGCCTGTGCCAAGGGTGCCCATGGGGGCTGCTAAACCTTGTGCCTTGAGGAGCCTGTGCCCATGGGGGGCTGCTAAACCTTGTGCCTTGAGGAGCCTGTGCCCGTGGGGGGCTGCTAAACCTTGTGTCTTGAGGAGCCTGTGCCCATGGGGGGCTGCTAAACCTTGTGCCTTGAGGAGGCTGTGCCCATGGGGGGCTGCTAAACCTTGTGCCTTGAGGAGCCTGTGCCAAGGGTGCCCATGGGGGGGCTGCTAAACCTTGTGTCTTGGGGAGCCTGTGCCCATGGGGGGCTGCTAAACCTTGTGCCTTGAGGAGCCTGTGCCCATGGGGGGCTGCTAAACCTTGTGTCTTGGGGAGCCTGTGCCCATGGGGGGCTGCTAAACCTTGTGCCTTGAGGAGCCTGTGCCCATGGGGGGCTGCTAAACCTTGTGCCTTGAGGAGCCTGTGCCCATGGGGGGCTGCTAAACCTTGCCTTGAGGAGCCTGTGCCCATGGGGGGCTGCTAAACCTTGTGCCTTGAGGAGGCTGTGCCCATGGGGGGCTGCTAAACCTTGTGCCTTGGGGAGCCTGTGCCCATGGGGGGCTGCTAAACCTTGTGCCTTGAGGAGCCTGTGCCCATGGGGGGCTGCTAAACCTTGTGCCTTGAGGAGCCTGTGCCAAGGGTGCCCATGGGGGGCTGCTAAACCTTGTGCCTTGAGGAGCCTGTGCCCATGGGGGGCTGCTAAACCTTGTGCCTTGAGGAGCCTGTGCCCATGGGGGGCTGCTAAACCTTGTGCCTTGAGGAGCCTGTGCCCATGGGGGGCTGCTAAACCTTGTGCCTTGAGGAGCCTGTGCCCATGGGGGGCTGCTAAACCTTGTGTCTTGAGGAGCCTGTGCCCATGGGGGGCTGCTAAACCTTGTGCCTTGAGGAGCCTGTGCCAAGGGTGCCCATGGGGGCTGCTAAAACTTGTGTCTTGAGGAGCCTGTGCCCATGGGGGGCTGCTAAACCTTGTGCCTTGAGGAGCCTGTGCCAAGGGTGCCCATGGGGGCTGCTAAACCTTGTGTCTTGGGGAGCCTGTGCCCATGGGGGGCTGCTAAACCTTGTGCCTTGAGGAGCCTGTGCCCATGGGGGCTGCTAAACCTTGTGCCTTGAGGAGCCTGTGCCCATGGGGGGCTGCTAAACCTTGTGCCTTGAGGAGCCTGTGCCCATGGGGGGCTGCTAAACCTTGTGCCTTGAGGAGCCTGTGCCCATGGGGGGCTGCTAAACCTTGTCTTGAGGAGGCTGTGCCAAGGGTGCCCATGGGGGCTGCTAAACCTTGTGCCTTGAGGAGCCTGTGCCCATGGGGGGCTGCTAAACCTTGTGCCTTGAGGAGCCTGTGCCCATGGGGGGCTGCTAAACCTTGTGCCTTGAGGAGCCTGTGCCCATGGGGGGCTGCTAAACCTTGTGCCTTGAGGAGCCTGTGCCAAGGGTGCCCATGGGGGGCTGCTAAACCTTGTGCCTTGAGGAGCCTGTGCCCATGGGGGGCTGCTAAACCTTGTGTCTTGAGGAACCTGTGCCAAGGGTGCCCATGGGGGGCTGCTAAACCTTGTGCCTTGAGGAGCCTGTGCCCATGGGGGGCTGCTAAACCTTGTGTCTTGAGGAGCCTGTGCCAAGGGTGCCCATGGGGGGCTGCTAAACCTTGTGCCTTGAGGAGCCTGTGCCCATGGGGGGCTGCTAAACCTTGTGCCTTGAGGAGCCTGTGCCCATGGGGGGCTGCTAAACCTTGTGCCTTGAGGAGCCTGTGCCCATGGGGGGCTGCTAAACCTTGTGTCTTGGGGAGCCTGTGCCCATGGGGGGCTGCTAAACCTTGTGTCTTGGGGAGCCTGCTGCTAAACCCTGCATGTCTTGGGGGACAAAGGGTCTGGAGGGGCTGGCAAGGAGCCTGTGCCCTTTCACCCAGGTGCAGAGCTGGTGACACTGGGAGGGCACAAAGATCATTAAGCTGCTAAGACTTTGAGGAGATGAGGACAGAGGTGGTGAAACTCCTGCTCATCAACCTCCTCACCCAGGAGCTGGAGGAAATGGTGCCAGAAAAATCCTAAATTACAAAAGAGTGCAAGGAAGAGGCAGGTCCTGGGCTGGAGGCAGGTCCTGGGCTGGAGGCAGGTCCTGGGGTGGAGGCAGGTCCTGGGCTGGAGGTAGGTCCTGGGCTGCAGGCAGCTCCTGGGCTGCAGGAAGGTCCTGGGGTGGAGGTAGGTCCTGGGCTGGGGGCAGCTCCTGGGCTGGAGGCAGGGTCTGGGCTGGGGGCAGGGCCTGGGCTGCAGGCAGGGTCTGGGCTGCAGGCAGGGTCTGGGCTGCAGACAGGTTCTGGCCTGGGGGCAGCTTCTGGGCTGGGGACAGCTCCTGGGCTGCAGGCAGGGTCTGGGCTGGGGGCAGCTCCTGGGCTGCAGGCAGGGCCTGGGCTGGGGGCAGCTCCTGGGCTGCAGGCAGGGTCTGGGCTGGGGGCAGCTCCTGGGCTGCAGGCAGGGTCTGGGCTGGGGGCAGCTCCTGGGCTGGGGGCAGCTCCTGGGCTGGGGGCAGGGCCTGGGCTGGGGGCAGGGTCTGGGCTGGGGACAGCTCCTGGGCTGCAGGCAGGGTCTGGGCTGGGGGCAGCTCCTGGGCTGGGGGCAGCTCCTGGGCTGGGGACAGCTCCTGGGCTGGAGGCAGCTCCTGGGCTGGAGGCAGCTCCTGGGCTGGGGACAGCTCCTGGGCTGGGGACAGCTGCTGGGCTGGGGGCAGGGTCTGGCCTGGGGGCAGCTCCTGGGCTGGGGACAGGGCCTGGGCTGCAGGCAGGGTCTGGGCTGCAGGCAGGGTCTGGGCTGGGGGCAGCTCCTGGGCTGCAGGCAGGGTCTGGGCTGGGGGCAGGGTCTGGGCTGGGGGCAGCTCCTGGGCTGCAGGCAGGGTCTGGGCTGCAGGCAGGGTCTGGGCTGGGGACAGCTCCTGGGCTGCAGGCAGGGTCTGGGCTGGGGACAGCTCCTGGGCTGCAGGCAGGGTCTGGGCTGGGGGCAGCTCCTGGGCTGGGGGCAGCTCCTGGGCTGGGGACAGCTCCTGGGCTGCAGGCAGGGTCTGGGCTGGGGGCAGCTCCTGGGCTGGGGGCAGCTGGCTGCATCCCAGCTGGGAAGGGGCAGAGCAGGGCATTGGGGGCACCCCCGGGGAGACCTGCTGGGACATGAGGGAGCCTGTGCCACACGGGCACCTGGGGGGAGACCCCTGTGTGCCATGGGGCAGGCAGGCACCTGTGGGTGCTGGCAGAACCAGGGAATGGCTGAGGCTGGAGGAGCCCTGGGCACCCCCTGGCTCATCTCTGGCTGCTGGCATCAACCCCCCAGGTCCTTTCCCACTGCAGCCACTGCCCCCAGCCTGCAGCCTCCATGGGGTTGGTGTGAGCCCAAGGGCAGGACCCAGCACTTGGTGAACCTCCTCCCAGTGGTCTTGGCCTGGCCAGGAGCCTCTGCAGCAGGCCAAGATCCCACCCAGCTCGGGGCCAGCTGCCCGAGGCTGCCTGCATCGCCTCCTGCACACTGAGAGAGCCACTGGAGAGCCCTGGTGCCAGCACGGAGCACTGGGATGTGCCACCCCTGCTGCCACCCCGTGCTGCCATCTGCTGCCCAACCTGCCGCAGGAGCCAGGTGCCCACACACAGGAGCTCCTGGCACAAGCCCTGCCTTGGGGCCTGGCTGCTGTGCCATGGCAGCCCACACCGACATGGGCTGCTGGCATCAGCCCCACGGCCAAGGGCAGCCACGGGGCTGTGCTGCCTCCTGCGGCCACACAGAGGTGGTTGGGGCTGCAAGGCACGGTGCTGCCAGGCACGGTGCTGCTGGGCATGGTGCTGCTGGGCATGGTGCTGCAGGGCATGGTTCTACCAGGCATGGTTCTACCAGGCATGGTGCTGCAGGACATGGTGCTGCAGGACATGGTGCTGCTGGGCACAGTGCTGCCAGGCATGGTGCTGCTGGGCATGGTGCTGCCAGGCATGGTGCTGCTGGGCACAGTGCTGCCAGGCATGGTGCTGCTGGGCACAGTGCTGCCAGGCATGGTGCTGCTGGGCATGGTGCTGCTGGGCACAGCTCAGCACTGAGTCACCCAAAGGTGCAGGGTGGGGGCCAGCCCCGCAGGGGCTTTGTGAGGGCTGAGGGAGCACAGTGCCCACATCGCTGCAGGGCAAGCTCCAGCCTGAGAGGCATCAGAGAGTCACAGAGTGCCAGGCTGGGGTGGGGGGAAGGAACCTCCAGGGCTCATCCAGTCCAAGCCCTGCAGCCAGCAGAGTCACAGAGTGCCAGGCTGGGATGGGGGGAAGGAACCTCCAGAGCTCATCCAGTCCGAGCCCTGCAGCCGGCAGGGTCACAGAGTGCCAGGCTGGGGTGGGGGGAAGGAACCTCCAGAGCTCATCCAGTCCAAGCCCTGCAGCCGGCAGGGTCACAGAGTGCCAGGCTGGGATGGGGGGAAGGAACCTCCAGAGCTCATCCAGTCCAAGCCCTGCGGCCGGCAGGGTCACAGAGTGCCAGGCTGGGATGGGGGGAAGGAACCTCCAGAGCTCATCCAGTTCGAGCCCTGCAGCCAGCAGGGTCACAGAGTGCCAGGCTGGGATGGGGGGAAGGAACCTCCAGAGCTCATCCAGTCCGAGCCCTGCAGCCAGCAGGGTCACAGAGTGCCAGGTTGGGATGGGGGGAAGGAACCTCCAGAGCTCATCCAGTCCAAACCCTGCAGCCGGCAGGGTCACCCCTAGCCGGAGCAGAGTCACAGAGTGCCAGGCTGGGGTGGGGGGAAGGAACCTCCAGAGCTCATCCAGTCCAAGCCCTGCAGCCGGCAGGGTCACCCCCAGCCGGAGCAGAGTCACAGAGGGCCAGGCTGGGGTGGGGGGAAGGAACCTCTAGAGCTCATCCAGTCCAAGCCCTGCAGCCGGCAGGGTCACCCCCAGCCGGAGCAGGCTGCTCTCAGCCCCGAACAGCCTGAGCTGGGCTGGTGCCAGCCGCGGGGCATCTCCCACCTCTCTGGGCTCTCACCACCTCTCTGGGCTCTCACCACCTTCAGCGTCAAAAAAACGTCTTCCTCAGACGCGGTCTGGACCAACCTTCATCCCAACAGCTGCAGCCTGGAAGGAGCTGAGGTCTGCCCCAGCGCGGCAGCATCCCTGCCCCCGGGGCACCAAACCTCCGCCGGCACTCAGGGCAGAAGCCTTGGTATAAAGCAACCTTTATTATTAAGGGAGCGTCGGAACGAGACTGGGAGGGACAGGGGAGTGGCAGGGCAGCCTGGGGACCGTGCCGCGGGGGTCACTTCTTGCGTGGCATCTTGTCGGGGTAGTCCAGGAAGAAGTCGTTGCACATCATGGCCATGCAGGCCAGGAAGGTGACGTACTCCTGGAAGTCCACCTCGCTGTCGCTGTCGGCGTCCAGGTTGCTCATCAGCTTCTGCAGGCTGCTGTCGCTGGCCTGGCTCTGCCCAGGGCAAAAGGGGGAGGGAGGTTCAGTTGGGGTTTCACCGAGAGCTGCACCTCTCCCCCCTCCCCGCCCCGTGTCAGCACTGCCCCCCGCCCAGCCCCGCACTTACGCTGAAGCTGGGCAGCTCCTTCGTCAGCAGCTCCTTCAGCTCCTGCTTGCTGAGCTTGTACTTGTCCCCCTCCTTCCCGGAGTACTTGTGGAAGGTGGAGACCATCACGGCCAGACACTGCTCCAGGGGAGATGCCATGGGGGATGCCAACAAGCCTGGAGGCACCGAGGGCACAGGGGTGAGAGCAGAGCTTGGTGTCCCCAGACACCCCCATGCCAGGATCTGAGGGACTCCCCCGGCCCGCGCAGGCTGCTCCAGTGCCCCACTGGGCATGCACTGGGCTGAGTCACCATCTCCTGCCTGACTTCACCCTCCCCCTGGCAGCCAGCTTGGGCACTGCCCAACACCACCACTCTGGAGGGGAGAACGTGGTGGGGGGAGGCAGCAGCCTGCTCCCACCCGGGCCAAGCAGGGCAGGGGTACAGGCAGGGCAGGGACACAGGCAGGGCAGGGGCATGGGCAGGGAAGGGGCACAGGCAGGGAAGGGGCACTGGCAGGGAAGGGGCACGGGCAGGGAAGGGGCATGGGCAGGGAAGGGGCATGGGCAGGGCAGGGGCACAGGTTGGGCAGGGAAGGGGCACTGGCAGGGCAGGGGCACGGGCAGGGCAGGGGTATGGGCAGGGAAGGGGCACGGGCAGGGCAGGGGCATGGGCAGGGAAGGGGCACGGGCAGGGGCACAGGCAGGGCAGGGGCACAGGCAGGGCAGGGGCATAGGCAGAGCAGGGGCATAGGCAGGGAAGGGGCACGGGCAGAGAAGGGGCACGGGCAGGGAAGGGGCACGGGCAGGACAGGGGCATGGGCAGGGAAGGGGCACGGGCAGGGAAGGGACATGGGCAGAGAAGGGGCACAGGCAGGGCAGGGACATGGGCAGGAAAGGGGCACAGGCAGGGCAGGGACATGGGCAGGAAAGGGGCACTGGCAGGGAAGGGGCACGGGCAGAGAAGGGGCACGGGCAGGGCAGGGGCACAGGCAGGGAAGGGGCACTGGCAGGGCAGGGGCACAGGTTGGGCAGGGAAGGGGCACTGGCAGGGCAGGGGCACGGGCGCTTCCCACCCCCTGGATATGAAACGGAGCCTTTGAGCTCAGCTCCAGAAGAGCCCCACCGCGGGACAGGGCAACATCTGGAGGGCATCTGGAGGAGCAGGAGGGCCGAGGGGGAAGAGCAGGAAATAAAAAGCAGGAACTCACCGACAGCTCAAAGCAGACAACAGGAGGTGGAGGGCGGGAGGCGAGCGGCGCCCGGCGCGGGGATTTATAGCCCTGCGCTGGTGGGGAGGCACCGGCGCTGCTCCGGCTGCTGCCGGGACATTGGTTGGCAAAGCCTGGGCGCAGCCCCAGCCCTCCCCAAACCAACCTCCCGCGCTGCCGGGAGCGGCCGGGTTGGGTCAGAAAGAGCAAACTGTGGCTCCAGGGGCTGGGCCGGGAGGGTCGGGGTGGAGGAGAAGCCTTAGGGGCGAGCGATGAAGCAAGGGGCAGCGGTGGGCAGCGCATCCCACGCTCCCCGCGCCGCACGCCAGGGGGGTTGGCAGCATCCCCTGGAGCCATGCGAACCCGTGCAGGAGCCTGTCCAGGGCTCTGTCGGGGGGGTGGAGGTTGGGGCTGGGGCTGGGTGAGGCTTTTTGTCCGTTTTTAGCCCAGCTCGGAGCGTTTCCGCGTCCCAGCCCAGGGCTGCGTGCCACAGGGCTCCGTTGTGTAACGGAGCTGCTGTGCCCCAGGCACGTGGCAGAGCTTGCAGGGCAGAGCCAGGAGCTGGAAGCTGCCTCGGGGCTGGGTCTCCACCACGGTGACAAACCCCAAGCGTCCCCAAGCCCGGCTGGGACCCCTCGGGACAAAGGTTGCTGCTGCTGCTGCAGGGAGCAGAGAGAGAAACCCAAGGGGTGAAGCCCTGCTGGCAGCTCCAGGTTGCTCCTGGGGGTGCAAAACCTCTCCAAAGCCCACCGAGCATCTGGGCAGGCTGAGGAGTTCTTTGAGGACCATTCTGGCAAGAGGAAGCCCCAGGGCTGAGGTTCCTCTGCCTGTCAGCTCTGGGAGGGGGCAGAAGCCCTTGAGAAAAGCCCTGGGAAGAGGCAGAGCGAAGCCTGGAGAGGGTGGAAGGAGCTGAGGGCTTGGGGACGGGGTCTGCCCTGTCAAAACAACGATGCAGAAGCTCTGTTAAAGGCTTTCTGAATCTGGAGGAGGTTCTCCAGGGTTTTGAGGCCGCTGGGGAAAGCTGGAGAGCAGCTGCAAACCAGCCCAGACCTGCAGGGAGCTGCCGCAGCTGGGGCTGGGCACAGGCTGACAGGAGCAGGAAACTGCAGCCTCCACAGCTCCTGGAGGGCTCAGGCTGACTCCCAATGCAGCCCTCCCAGGGTGGGTTTGTCCACATCCTAAGGGGGCTGAGGGTCTCCTCTGGCTGCTCAGGAGCAGTTCTCCTTGGGGGGGTGGGGCTGGGGGTGGGGAGCAGGCTGCCCACAGAGGCTGTGGAGTCCTCTGTGGAGGCTCTCAAAGCCCGCCTGGATGTCTCCCTGTGTGACCTGCCCTGGGTGGTCCTGCTCTGGCAGAGGGGGGGTTGGCCTGGGTGATCTCTGGAGGTCCCTTCCAAGCCTTGCTTCTGTGATTGTGGCACCTGTGCCCTGGCACCTTGCTGCCCTGGTTCCTCCAGACCAGCTCTTCCCTCCCCAAACCCAACCCATTGCCCTGGGCAGCTTCTGGCAACCCAGGAGCTGAGCTGGGCTCAGGGAATCACACAACCATGGAATCATTTTGGTTGGTGAAGACTTTCCAGACCTCTGAGCCCAACCATTATCTGAGCCAGCAGGGCTGGAAGCTGTTCTGCTCCGAGCTGAGCACGCCCAGGCCCTCTCCTGAGCCAGCAAGGATGCTTTGGGGTGGGGGTGGGGATGTCTGAGAAGGTTGCTCCAAGGCAGCTCTGAGTTGTTTTGCTCAGGCTTTTCCCAAAAAAACCAAAATGCCTGAGGGGCTGAGCTGCAGCATGGAAAATCCCAGGGAGCTGCAGGAAGCTCTGAGTCACCTCAGGAGCTGCCCACGGACACACAGCCAGGCTTGGCCAGGCTGGAGAGCTGGGGAGAGGAACCTCATGAAGGGTCCTGCCCCCGGGGGAAGAGCAACCTCCTGAAGCAGGACTGGGAGTGGAGGCTGGGAAGGTGCTGAGGGGACCTGGGGCTGGGAAGGTGCTGAAGGGCCTGGAGCAGCTCAGTGAGGAGCAAAGGCTGGGAAGGTGCTGAGGGGCCTGGAGCAGCTCAGTGAGGAGCAAAGGCTGGGAAGGTGCTGAGGGGCCTGGAGCAGCTCAGTGAGGAGCAAAGGCTGGGAAGGTGCTGAGGGTCCTGGAGCAGCTCAGTGAGGAGCAAAGGCTGGGAAGGTGCTGAGGGGCCTGGAGCAGCTCAGTGAGCAGTGGAGGCTGGGAAGGTGCTGAGGGGTCCTGGAGCAGCTCAGTGAGGAGCAAAGGCTGGGAAGGTGCTGAGGGGCCTGGAGCAGCTCAGTGAGGAGCAGAGGTTGGGAAGGTGCTGAGGGGCCTGGAGCAGCTCAGTGAGCAGTGGAGGCTGGGAAGGTGCTGAGGGGACCTGGAGCAGCTCAGTGAGGAGCAAAGGCTGGGAAGGTGCTGAGGGGTCTGGAGCAGCTCAGTGAGGAGCAAAGGCTGGGAAGGTGCTGAGGGGTCTGGAGCAGCTCAGTGAGGAGCAAAGGCTGGGAAGGTGCTGAGGGGTCTGGAGCAGCTCAGTGAGGAGCAGAGGCTGGGAAGGTGCTGAGGGGTCTGGAGCAGCTCAGTGAGGAGCGGAGGCTGGGAAGGTGCTGGGGGGCCTGGAGCAGTTCAGTGAGGAGCAAAGGTTGGGAAGGTGCTGAGGGGCCTGGAGCAGCTCAGTGAGGAGCAAAGGCTGGGAAGGTGCTGAGGGGCCTGGAGCAGCTCAGTGAGGAGCAAAGGTTGGGAAGGTGCTGAGGGGCCTGGAGCAGCTCAGTGAGGAGCAGAGGCTGGGAAGGTGCTGAGGGGTCTGGAGCAGCTCAGTGAGGAGCAGAGGCTGGGAAGGTGCTGAGGGGCATGGAGCAGCTCAGTGAGGAGCAGAGGATGGGAAGGTGCTGAGGGGCCTGGAGCAGCTCAGTGAGGAGTGGAGGCTGGGAAGGTGCTGAGGGGTCTGGAGCAGCTCAGTGAGGAGCAAAGGCTGGGAAGGTGCTGAGGGGTCTGGAGCAGCTCAGTGAGGAGTGGAGGCTGGGAAGGTGCTGAGGAGCCTGGAACAGCTCAGTGAGGAGCAGAGGCTGAGAGCCCTGGGGCTGAGAGCCTGGAGAAGAGCAGCCCCAGAGGGGAGCTGAGCAATGTGAGTGCTCTGCTGGAGCAGGACCTGGCTTGGAGGAGATGATCTGCAGAGGTCCCTTCCCACCCCCCCGTGCTGGCCCCCCTGCTCTGCACACCAAGCCTGCTCTGCACACCCAGCCTCTGGAAACCTTTTATTGAAAGCCCCTTGGGGACACTGCAGGCCAGGCCAGGGGGAGGTCACTTCTTGCGTGGCTGCTTGCAGTGGGCATCCTTGAAGAACTCATTGAAGCCCATGGTGATGCAGGCCAGGAAGCAAACATACTCCTTGAAGTCCACCTCACTGTCCTTGTCGTGGTCCAGGTCGTTCATGAGCCTCCTGAACTCTGCCTCATCCATTTGTTTCTGGGGAGGGGGGCAGGGGAGGGGGATGAGAGAGGCTTTGAGGTGCACAGAGAAGCAAAGTGCTTCCCCTTCCAGCCCCTCTAACAGAGTCAGCAAGGGTGGAGAAGCCCTCTGGGATCATCCAGTCCAACATCTCAACCCAACACCACCAGACCCTGTCCCCAGGTGCCATGGCCAGAGGGTTCTTGAACACCTCCGGGGATGGGGACTCCACCACCTCCCTGGGCAGCCTGGGCCAGTCCCTGCCCACTCTGTCAGGACAGAAACTGTTCCTCATGGCCAACCTGAACCTCCCCTGGGGCATCCTGGGGCTGTTTCCTTTTGTCCTGTTCCCCTTGGTGCTTGACAGAAGAGACCAAGCCCCTCCTCATTGCAGGAGGAGGGATGGATGGAGCCTGGGCTCCCTGCCCTGCCTGGGAGCAGGGTTTACTCCTGAGCAGGGAAGGTTTGCTCCTTGCCTTCGGAAGGAGGTGGCCTGTGGGGAGGCAGCTGCCCTGCCCCTGGTCTGGGGCATGCTGGCACAGCTACAGCAACAGCCTCTGAGTCACCAAAAGGTTGGGGCTGAGAAGATTTCTCCTCCCAGCTCAAACCACAAGCCAAAAGGGGAAGTCAGAAATGGCAGCTGGAGGAGGATCTCCATCACCAGTCCAAACAGTTCAGGGGCTGGAGGAAAGTTAAGTTTCCTTTTGGCCTGACCCTGCTCCAGCTCAGGTCCTCCTGGCCTCCTCCCTCCTTCTTCCCAGGGCTTGCCCTGGAGCCTGAGGTCTGCCCACGGTGAGATGTGGTGCCCAGGGGATGCTTCCACCTCCAGGGATGGGCACTCCACCACCTCCCTGGGCAGCCACGTGTGGGGGGAGAGCCTGAGCTCAGCCCATGGTGAGATGTGGTGCCCAGGGGATGCTTCCACCTCCAGGCATGGGCACTCCACCACCTCCCTGGGCATCTCCCCACGTGTGGGAAGAGAGCCTGAGCTCAGCCCATGGTGAGATGTGGTGCCCAGGGGATGCTTCCACCTCCAGGCACGGGCACTCCACCACCTCCCTGGGCATCTCCCCACGTGTGGGGAGAGAGCCTGAGCTCAGCCCATGGTGAGATGTGGTGCCCAGGGGATGCTTCCACCTCCAGGCATGGGCACTCCACCACCTCCCTGGGCAGCCACGTGTGGGGAGAGAGCCTGAGCTCAGTCCATGGTGAGATGTGGTGCCCAGGGGATGCCTCCACCTCCAGGCATGGGCACTCCACCACCTCCCTGGGCATCTCCCCACATGTGGGGGGAGAGCCTGAGCTCAGTCCATGGTGAGATGTGGTGCCCAGGGGATGCTTCCACCTCCAGGGATGGGCACTCCACCACCTCCCTGGGCAGCCACGTGTGGGGAGAGAGCCTGAGGTCTGCCCACGGTGAGATGTGGTGCCCAGGGGATGTTTCCACCTCCAGGCATGGGCACTCCACCACCTCCCTGGGCAGCCTGGGCATCTCCCCACGGGTGGGGAGAGAGCCTGAGCTCAGCATGGATGCTGTGGGGAAATCCAAAGACCACCCTTGGCAGACTGCCACTTGCTTTGCTCCAGACCCTGCAACACCTCCTGGCAGGGCCTGGGCGCCTGCAGGGGCCCTCCCCCCCACGGGCACTCACGCTCCCAAAGGCAGGCAGCTCCTTGTTCAGCAGCTCCTTCAGCTCAGCCTTGCTCAGTTTGTATTTGTCCCCTTCCTTCCCAGAGTACTTGTGGAAGGTGGAGACCATCACAGCCATCGCCTGCTCCAGGGGGCACGCCATGCCAGCCTCCTGCGCCCGCGGGGGAGAGCAGAGGGGAGAGGGTCAGGGCTGCCAACACGGGGGGGGCTGTGTCCCCACCACCACCACCACCACCACCCCCCTGCCCAAATCGCTCTGTGAGGCTTCAGAGGGGGAACTGCAACCCCTGTGCCTCCCCGGGGAGGTGTTTGGGGTGCAGTGGGGTGGCCTGCAGCTGCAGGAGGAAGGGGAGGAAGGGGAGGAAGAGGAGCAGAGACTCACCGGGCACAGGTCGGGCAGGAGGCAGGAGCTGGTGCTGCAGCAGGAGCTCGAGGGGCATTTATAGCCCACGTAAGGGGGGGGGGCAGTGCCCAAGATGCCCCACGCTGCCCCTCGCCCCGGGGCTCTCCCAGCAGCTCCAGGCAGCGGTTTCGCCCTCGCCTCATTTTTGCCTAACGAGCTGTGAGATCTCATTAGCAGGGCCGGGGGCTGGGTGCTGCATGCTGCTGGGCTTACTGGGGACCAAAGCAGAAGTGGAGGGATGGGTGCAGGGATTGGGAAGGGTTGGAGCACCCTTTGGGGCTCCCCAGAGCTGGTCACCAGCTCACACACACCCCCCCCAACCCCTCACCCAGCCTGCTGGGTGGCTCTGGTGGTCCCAAGCAGTTCCACTCCAGTGCTCTGCACCGAGGCTCATGGCCCCAGCAGGCAGCATCAAGTCCCAGCCCATGGCCCGAAGGTGACCCTGCTGGCACCTTCCCAGCAAGGTGTCCCACAGCTCTCCTGGGAGGTGGCACTGCTGGAGGCCAGGGCTTGCTCCAGGTGGTGGCCACCGGGGCAGGAGGTTGCTCCTGGGGAGGATTTCCCCTGAGCCCCTCTGAGATGTTTCTGTTGGCATCCACCCACCAGAGCCTCTGTGCTCCTCAGCAGGTGCAGCCCAAGGTGGCTTGGCCAGGAGCATCTGGGAGACAACTGACCCCTGGGGACTGCAGAGGAAGGGTCTCCTCCTCCTCCTCCCAGAGCTGGGCTGGAGGGGACCTTGGGGAACAGATTTCAGGCATGCCACACGGGACCCCGAGGCTGGGGCATCACCAGGGCTGGGTTAGCAGCTGGCACAAGGTGCCTGGAGCATGGCTTTGAGCCCCTTAAACCAGGGCCAGCTGCAGATCCTGGCAGCCCCTCCCCTGTCCCACGTCCCCCTCCCCGCCTGCCACATGGTGCCATGCAAAGCGCCCCCGGGGTCCTGCCAGGAGCACGCAGGGCTGCAGCTGCCGAGCTCCTGGGTACATGAGCCACCAGCAGCAGCCCCTCCTGTGCCCCCCAGGTTCCTCACGGAGCCACATTTGCTCCAGGAAGCTCCAGGGTAGGACAAATGTCACAGCACAGGCGTAGGGACTGCAGCTGCTCGGAGGGGAAGCCTGAGCAAGGCAGAGGGAGGACGTCCTGAGTCGTTTCCATGCCCTGCGGCCAATCCTCATCCAGAAACGCGATGCTGGGGGCTGGCTGCCCCTCACCCTGAGGATCTCTTCTGGCCACAAGGGGATCCTGGGACTCCGGATGCCAGCGGGCTGCAGGGATCCCGTGCGAGCGCCCAGCTGAGCTCCACTCGCAGCCTGTGAGTCACCAGCCCTGCCCACGGCAGGATTCCACCAGCGTGACTCAGCCACAGCCCTGCCCAGATCCCCCAGCTCCCACGGGGCACCCCCAGTTTGCCCAGATCCCCCCAGCACCGCAGCTGGGCAGGGGCCAGGCAGGAGCCAGAGGTGCTCCAGGGGATCAGCCAGGGGGTCTGGCAGGATGGGGTTGGGGGTCCTGGCTCCGAGGCGCTGGCATCCCCTCTGCCACAGGGTCGGGGGTCCCAGGGGTGCCATCACCACACTCAGAGGCCCAAGGCCAGGTCCCCTCCCAGTGGAAAATCCCCAGCAGGCTCTGGGCTGCCAGTCTGGGCTCTGGCCAGCGCCCGTGGGTGGCACTGGGCGCTGCCAGGGGTCCCGGCACACGGAGCTGCTCCTATCCACCCCGAGTGGGGGACGTGGAACACGCTGAGGTGCAGCACAGGAGCTGGGGTCCCCCGAGATGCCCCAGCTGGGGCTGGGGTGACCTTGTGGTGCAAGGACATAGAGCCAGGATGTTCCAGTCCCTCCGTGGGGACAGGGAGAGGACCGCCCAGGATGTGCGGCAGCAGCGCCCACGCCCCGGGGGTGCGGGGAGGCTGCGGGGGTGCTGCGTTGTCTGCTGACATCTCGTGGTGGCTCCAGCAGCCTCCGGGACGTCCCTGCGAGGCCAGAGGGCCGGGCTGGGCGTTGTGACCAGCCCCCCGGGCTTGCCCTGGCTTCGTGGGTGAGGGGGGGAGGGACAGGGTGACCTCCTCCCTCGGCCTCCCACATTCCCTGGGCGTGTGCGTGCCGTGGGGCAGCCCCACGAAGGCGGAGCCTCAGCGCAGCCTCTGCTCCTCCAAACTTTATTGCTGCAATAAATAACCGCGGACGGTGCTGCCCGCCGGCGCCGCTCCCCGAGGCAGGGCAAAGACTTCACCAGCTTGGGCAGGGGCTAAGGGAAGACCCCCGGCTTTGAGGGGGGGCTCCAAGGGTCCTGGTTGTGATGGGTTTCTGCCAGAGGGGCTGCGGCCTCAGGGTCTGAGAACAGAGGGGATTCGTGTCCTGGGTGAGGGGCAGCATCGCCCTTTGCTTCTTACCCGGCAGCCCGGCGAGGACAGGCATGGGGGAAGCAGGCGAGGGCAGGGGTGGCATGGCGTGGGGCAAGGAGGAGCACCCCGAGGCCGCGGTGGCCTCAAACCTCCCACCCCTGGGGTCTTCCCGCCCCGATCGATCGCAGCCCGGCGCGGCTCGGTCAGCGGAGCCGCGGGAGCTCGGCGTGCCCCGGGGCGAGCCGCGGCTCGGGAGCAGGAGGGGTGAGAAGCAGGAGGCTGAGGAGAAGCAGAGGCCGAGCCCGGGAGGGGCTGAGCCTGGGGAGGGTCCGGCTGGAGCCAGCTACTTGGTGTGCTTAATGCTCTGCTCCTGCTGGCGAATGATCTGCGCGATGGGGCTGGCGATGCCCCCGATCAGGGTCCAGTACTCCTCGAAGCTGATCCTTCCGTCCTTGTTCTCGTCCAGGTCGCAGATCAGTTTGTCGGCGGCGCGGCGGTTCCCGGTGTCCTGCGGGCACAGAGCGCAGCGGCTGGCACCGGCGCCGGGGAAAGGGAAGGGGGAGGCTGGGGAGGAAGATACACACACCCCCCCCCATGGAAGTGCGAGGTCCCTGCCGCCCCTCCCCGGGCTCACCGTCAGCATGTGGTTGAGCTCACAGCTCAGCATCTTGCGGAAATCCTTCTTGCTGATGCGGGGAGGCTTCTTGCAGCAGCAGCGGCGGCTCGAGTACTTGTCGAAGTTGGTCACCAGCACCTGCACTGCCCACTCCAGCTCCGTGCACTCGGCCATGCCTGCCCACGCTCACCTGTGGGCACGGGGGTCAGGGAGGGGGGCACACGGGGACCCTCCAGGAGGCCGCGGGGGAAGGACAGGGAGGCGGCAGGCAGGGCAGGGGTCCTGCCGCCGGCGCTCTTGGTGCCGCCACGCAGGGCAGGGACGAGGGGGTCCCCACTGCCACCAGCCCGGGGGTCGCCACGAGCCCCTGGGCCAGGCAAGAAGCAGCCTCCCTGTAGAGGCCAAAGCCCGAGGGTGCCAACAGGTCAGGTGCTCATCTCCCCGCACTGCTTCTCAGGACCACCACAACTCCTCTGTGCCACCAGCTCCAGCGCAGCGCCCGCCCCGCGCCATCACCCCACCTGCCCCACACACCCCACACCATGGCCCCACCTGTCCCCCCCTGGGGCGGCCACCCCCACGCGTGGGCCGAGGAGACAATTATGGTGCTGGGGCCGCAGGGCTGCGCAGCGCCATGGCCGCAGCCGCCGGTTCCCAGAGCTCATTAGGGAGGAATGGGGCTGGGAGCCGCGGCAGCGGCGGTGAGGTGAGGGCAGGAATTACCGGCCCGGCCCTCCTCTTGCTTCACAGCTCCGGGAACACCCTGGTGGGACAGGTCTGGACCTGCCCGAGCCCCCCTCAAACCCAGCCGAGGGCATCCCTCCCATCCCAGGCTCCAGTCCTGCCTCTCTGCCTGATGTCCGGGGTCCCCCTCCGCTCTCCACGGCTCTCGAGGCTGCCCCAAGCCAGGACTCTCCTTAGGGATGGGCGCAGGTCCCTGTCCCAGGGCCAGCATTAGCGTCCCGGGCAGGATGCAGGCAGGCAGGGACGGAAACGGCGTCACCTTGTCCGGCCTTGGCTCCTTCCTGCCCCGCCGGGGGCTGGGAGCAGGGAGAGCTGGGGCAGTCCCTCCCCAGCAGGTCACGGGGCCCTGCTCATGCCAGCTTTGGTGCCGGCCCTTGGAGCAAGCCACTGAGGTGCCAGGTTTGGAACCCAGAGGGGTGGCCCAGCGCAGTGCCCACTCTGGAGGCATCATCCAGGAGGTTGTCTGCGGCAGGGCTGTTCCCCAGGAGCCGGCAGGACCTGCCTGGTGCCCCAGGCCTGGCTGCTGTCCCCTCTCCTTTTGCACTGATCCTCCCCAGCTCGGCCCCGGGGCCGAGGACGTTGGCACGTCAGGATGGTGACAAGAGACAGGAGCTCAGCCTCGGGCTCTCCACACTTTTGTGCTCTTCTCCCTGTGCCTCAGCGTGACCAGCTGCCAGCCCCAGGCCAGCTCTGCCCCTGTGGGAGCCTTTGCTCTGCCACAGCCCAGGGCCACCTCATCCCAGAGCTGGGGACTGTCCCCAGTCAGCAGGTTGCTGGGCACCAGGGTGGCACTGCTGGGGCACAGCACCATGAGAGCTGCCCAGCAGAGGCCTCCAGCTCCAGCCCTTCCTCCTCCCAGGCCATTAATTGCCAAAAACCTGGTAACCAGCAGCACCCAGGCAAAAGCACCCAGCTGGCATCCTCCCCTTGCACCCACCCCACACGGGGTGCACCCACCCCACACGGGGTGCACCCACCCCACACGGGGTGCACCCACCAGTGCCTTCCACCAGCACCCAGCCCGTCCTCGGGGCACGGTGGCTGCTGCTTGGCCGCTGACTCACGGCGCAGGCTGTGGCAGCACGGCAGGGACCTGCTGCCGCCTGGGCCCCGCCAGGTGTCCCCAGGGCCAGCCCCGGGCCCGGCGACGTTGTGCCTGCGGTGGGACGCGGGACTGCCGGCAGGGCTGGCCGCTGGGATGGGCAGGATGGAGCTCGCTGGCTGCTCTGCTCCCTCTCCATCGCCTTCCTCCCCACCCAGTGCCCAGAGCCAGGACCTGCAACTGGGCACAGCCCCAGAGCTTCCTGCCCACGGCCCTGGCATCACCGCGGGCCAAGCAGGAGTGCAACGGCCCTTTGCCAGGCCTGTGGCACACCCCTCAGTGCCCCCCATGGCCGCCCTCAGTGCCCCCCACGGATCCAGCCGCCCCCCTCCCTCTGCCCCAGCCCCACGCACGGCGCTGCCGAAGGGCTCAGGGGTTTTCCACCACCCGACCTGCAGCAGCAGGTCCCAGGGCTGCTCCTGGCTGATCCTTTCCCCCGCAAGGGTCCCCACTCAGCGCCGAGGTTCCCAGCCCCAGCTCGGAGCCTCACCTGGCTCCGTCCGGGGGTCCTGCTGTGTCCGTCTGTGCGGCAGCACAGGCAGCGGGAGCTGATTTGCAGCCTCTGTCTCTTCACCTCGCACCCATCCCGCCGGGCCCAGGCGGCCTTTTAAAGAGGCTCCCACCCCTCCTTGACGTTCCCAGGGCGTTCCCAGGCTGGGGCTCACCTGGGGAATGGTTCCCTGGGATTGCAACACCGGGACGGGTCCCTGCGAGCAGGGACAACCCGCGGCAGGCTCAGGTTTCTCTGCGCACGGTGGTGCCTGCGGGGTGGTGGTAGGCATTCAGGGACCATGATAGAAGACCCCAGCGTCTGGGGAGGGCGGTGGGCTCCCAGCAGGGGTGGGCTTCCAGGCACAGTGCAACTCCAGCCTGATCCCAAGGGTTGCAAACCTGTGGCACCCAGCCATGCACCAGGCAAAAGCTTGGGTCCTCCAGCTGGGCATCCACCACCCAGCCAGCCCCACAGCCCCACACACACCAGCAGCAGCAGGATGCAGCAGGATCAGACTCCCAGGCTCAGAGGCTCCTAGAATCATGAAGGAGACCTCTAAGGTCATCATGTCCAACCATGGCCACCAAACTGCGTCATGTCTACACCTTCCTTGAACACCTCCTGGGCTGGGGACTCCACCACCTCCCTGGGCAGCCTGTGCCAGTGCCTGGCAAGCAGCCAGCTGGGTCCAGGTTGGCACAGGAGCTGCCCAGCAGGCAGGGGGACATGGTTTGTTTGAACCAAACCCACTTGTTCTGAAGGGGGAAGGGTGGGCACTGGACTCTGTGGTCGTGAAAGCAGAAGAACCAGGTCCAAGCAGGGCTGTGTCCAGCTCTCAGCCATCTCTAGAGGGGCCGGACAAGGCTCTCCCAGCTCCTGGCTGTGCCTGCAGAGCCACATCCCTGCCAGGTTGTCCCAGCAGGCTGCAGCCCTGCATGCAGCAGTGCAGCGGCGACTTGATGCCCAGATCAGATACCAGCGCTGCTGGGAGCTGCCCGGGGAGGATGCAAAGCAGGAGGTGATGCAGCAGAGGCAGGAGCCACCTGCTCAGAGCACCCTTTGGATCTCCCATCCCGGAAAAAACCTCTGCCCTGTGTCATCCCTGCTCTCCCCTGGCCGCTTCCCAACCTCGGCCGGCAGGAAGCAAACCTGTTCCTGGGCGAGAGGCTCCGGTGTCGTTGATGCAACACCCCAGGAGGGTGGGAAACCCTCCCGGACCCTGCAGGCAAACAGCTCAGCTCTGAATCATGGCCCTTCATTACTCTCCTGTGCCTGGCAGATGTCACAACCACATCCAGGCCCTTATTTTTACAAGGCATCCAGGGCGTGTCGGTGTGCTCAGAGCAGCCACGTCCCAGCCAGCCCCACCGCAGGACGGTTCCCAGCGCGCTCCCATCGCCCCGCTGAAGTTCATCTCTCCCCTGGGCTCCACCAGCTCCAGGTCTGAAGGGCTGGGAGCAGGTTGGCTGCTCAGGGACAAGCTCTGCCCCACAGCATCCTTTGCAGTGGAGGGGGTGAGGCCTGGCTCTGGGAGTTCTTCGGCACCCTGGAGCCACCACCCCTCCTGCATGGACAAATCCTCCCCCTGGGGTTTCCATGTCTGCAGGATGGGTGCTGGCTCACCAAGGAGCACCAGGCTGAGCTGCTCCTGTCATCACCAGTGGCTTCCCAGGTCCTGCTCAGGGCTGACTCCTGCCACAGGACTGCCACCCTCCAGGGCCAAACCAGAAACAGGACCCAGGAGCCCCCACTCCCACCGCACCTTCCCAGCCTGGTGCTGGGAGGAGAGGCTCCAGGAGCCCTGGCTCCCCTTTTCCCCCCCAATCACCCTGACCACTTGACACATTTCCTGTCTCTAATTAAGTGCAGCCACACCTTTCTGCTTAATTTCCACCTCTCCATGTGCAAGGCAGGGACAGCACAGAGCCCTCCCCGTTGTGAAATCAGCTCCAGGTGAGAGCAGACAGAGGGTGGCTGTGGCCCAGCCGCGGTGTCGCTGCTGCCTTGGCCTTGGCTTTGGCTTTCATCACATTTCTCTGGGGTTTGGGCTGGGTTGCTCCTTGGGTTGGGCTTTTTCACCCCACAGCACAGAGCCTGGACTGCAGAGGTGATGCAGGGGGGGTTGAGCAGGCTCTGCACCTCCTCCAGACCATTTCTTCTCTCCCACCTCGTGTTGGGTGTCTCAGAGCTCATTGCTCCATCCCAGCTGAGCCACTGCTCTGTGGCATCTCCTCCTTGCTCCTCTGCTGGAGTCAGGCAGAAGTCCCACACTGGCCCAGCACAGGTGGGATCCTGCTGCTGGCATCAAGGGTCTCAAAGACCCTAAGATTTTGGGGTCACCTTCGAGCTCCCTCCAGCACATACCCAAAGCTCTCTGGGGTGCCCAGTCTGGAGACACAGCCCTGGGGCTGCTTGTGGGGTCCTCAAAACGGGGACCCCTTGAGCCACTTGGGGAAGCTGGGCACCGTGCACAGCTCTGTGCATGCCCTGGGCACTGTGCACACCCAGCAGTGCCCACACACACCCACGGTGCCACTCACAGCCACAGCACCCTGCGCTCCCAAGGCATCCTTTGCACTCCTGCAGCCTCTCTCCACACCCACATCAGCCCCTGCATGCCCACAGCAGCCCCTGTGTGCCCACAGCAGCCCCTGAGTGCCCACAGCAGCCCCTGAGTGCCCACAGCAGCCCCTAAATGCCCACAGCAGCCCCTGCATGCCCACAGCAGCCCCTGCGTGCCCACAGCAGCCCCTGAGTGCCCACAGCAGCCCCTGCATGCCCACAGCAGCCCCTGAGTGCCCACAGTAGCCCCTGCATGCCCACAGCAACCCCTGAGTGCCCACAGCAGCCCCTGCACCCTCTGTGCTGCACACCCTGCAGCAAGCAATTCTTGGTACCTCCATGGCTGCAGCCCTGTCCCTCCCTGACCCCTCCTCTCTCCCTCTCCCACGAAGGACAAATGAGGTCACTCCATCCTTGCTGGGGTTTGGTTTGGTTTGGGTGTTTTTTTTTTCCCAGTGTTTTCCTTTTATTAATTTATACAAAAATGGTTGCAAGTGATGCAAGCTGAGAACAACCAGCACCAGCCCAGCCCCCAGCCCAGCAGCCAGCCAGGGACCAGCATCCCTGGAGAGAGGGGCAGGTGTGGGCAGCACCCCAGAACCTGGGCAGGCACAGGGCAGCGTGGTCCCTGCGCCGGCAGAAGAGCAGGGAGTGCACCCGGGCCGCACCCGGGGGCGTGGGCGCTGGCTCGGAGCCCGGGGTGCCCCCCAAAGGTGCTCGAAGGCAGAGCTGTGGCAGAGGGGCTCCCGTGCGGTGGCAGGGCAGGGGCCAGAGGGCTGAGCCCATGTGTCCGAGGGGTCTGGGGGGAAAGGAGCCAAGTCCCACTGGCGTTGGTGCTCCGGGGCTGGGGGTCTTGCAACCGGAGGGCTGTGGGGGCTGGAGGTGGGACGGTCCCAGGGGAAAGGCTCTGGAGCAAAGGACGGAGAAAGGCTGCTCCGGAGCCGGGGTCAGGAACCCCCTTGCCACCTCCTTCCCACCCGGCACGGGCCAGAGCTGGGGATGGGAAGGGAGGTCCCTGACGGGAGGGAGAGCAGAGAGAGGGCAGGGGCGGAGCCGGGCGGGGGGGTCCCTTCGCCCCGGCTGGGGACGCGGGGAGGGACTGGAGCCCCCGCGGGAGCTCCGCTGCGTTTCCCAGGCGCATCCCACCGGGACCAGCAGCCTCTCGCTTCTCGGTGCAGAGCCTGAGGCCTCGGGCGCCTTCCCATCCCCCGCCACCTTCTACTTCCTCCGGCAGCCCTTGGCCGCGTCCCCCATCATGTCCCAGTACTCCCCGAACTCCAGCTTGGCCTCGTCAGGGTCTCCCATGCATTCGATCTTCTCTTCCAGGGGTCCCACGCACTGCAGCCAGGGCAGAGAAAAGCACGGGGCGGGGGGTGGGGGTGAGGTCGTGGGGTCCGACAGGCAGCCCGTGCCCACCCCGGCCCTCCCTGCCCACGCCCAGGCTCTGCCCTCACCTTCCCTAGGTGGGGCAGCTTCTGCACCACCAGCTCCTGCATCTCGTTGGGGGTCAGGTACTCCTTCTGCCCCTTCACTGCGTAGCAGTGGAACTGGTTGATGACTGTCTCGATGGCTCGTTCCACGTCAGTCAGCTCCTGGCAGTCCTGCGTGGGGGAGAGAGGGTGAGCACCCCTGGGACAGCCCCCCAGGATGGCCACAACATCCCCTGGATGGGCAGGACAGGCCCCCAGGACGGGGCACACCCCCAAGCAGATGTGGCAGGGCTCTGCAGATGTGCTAAGGCTCCTTATAACCTGACAGCCCTCCGTGCAGAGGGGAGACCTCACTGCACAGAGCTCAGACCCCCACAAAGATGCAAGACCACTCCCCACAGATGTCAGCCTGCACCACAGACACCTCAGCCCTCACCACACAGAGGTGGTACCCTCCATGCCCAGCTGCAGTACCCCCTGGAGCTGCTGTACTCCTCCTCCTCGCCGTGATCCCCCTCCCCACGGGCAGGTCCTCCCCTTGTCCCTGTTTGCCCAGGCTTCTCCCTGCCCGGGGCCAGCAGGGCTCAGCCACCTCGGCGTCTGCAGGCACTACACCCACAGCGCGGGGGCCGCGGCGGCCGTCCGGACTGGTTCTGCCTCTCCTTTGCACAAGTGGCAGATGGAGGCATGAGTCAGTGCCCGGGACGACTCGGGAACCTGCCAGGATGGGGCTTGGGAGAGGCAGGAGGCCCTCTCCCTACCCATCAGGGCTGCAGACCCCTTCTCCAGTTGGAGGGTTGGGGGGATCCCCGGCCTCTGGTGCTGGCCAGGCAGAGCTGAGCCTGGAGGGAAGAGCTGGGGACTGAGTCAGTCCCCTCGGAGCACCGCGGGACCACAGCAGCCAATGCCCGTTTAGGAAGAGCCAAACAATCCTCAGAGCCTGGCACCTCGGCTCAGCCAGCCAGGGCCAAATCCTCCACAGGTGCCAAGGGGCGTTTGAAAAGCCAAGTTCCTGCCGTGGGACATCCTTGGAGAGGTCGCAAGGAGCAGGAGGAGCTCCCAAAGGTGAGTCCACAAGAGCTGGAGAAAGCTGCCTGGTTCCCTGAGCTCTCAAGAGGTCCAAGCCTGCAGCGCCAGGTCCCCCTTGCTGAGTGCCATGAACCCCAAAACAAGCCCGTGGCTCCTCCGCTGGAGCCTGGCTCCGGGATGGGGCTGGCCCGGCCATGCTGCTCTGAGTCACCCCATGCCCGGGGCTGTGCTCCAGGGGATGGGGCCGTGTGGGGTCACCCCTGCGCCCCGCACCCCACAGAGGGGGCTCCCGGCCCTCCCGCTGCCTCGGCGTCGCTCAGGGACCTTGCGCTTCTTGCGGCAGTTGCACTGGCCCATGCTGCTCCGGGGGGCTCGGGGTCCTTGGTGGCAGCAGTGCTGGGGTCGTCCTCTCCGATGAGGTCCTGGGGAGCTGGCGGGGCAAGAAAGCCAGGCTCAGCTCTCGGCTCCGGCGGGGAGCTTCGCCTCCTTCGGCACCGGGGCCGAGCGCAGGGCGAGGAAGGAGCCCCGGGATGCGGTGAGCTGCCGGGACACGTCCCAGCAGCAGCAGCAGCGTCCCGGCCCCAGCAGCGAGAAGTGGTGGAGCCAAGCGTGGGAGCAGGGGTGGGGGCCTGCAGAGGAGACCCCCAGGCAGGGACAGCCTGATGCCCACGGCGGCGGATCGGCACTTACCTGCTCCACGGCTCTCCTGGGTCTGCGCGGGCTGCGGCGCTCAGGGGTTTTATACCACGGGGAGGCTGAGTGGGAGCTCCCAGCTGCGGTGTGGTGCAAGGAGCTCATTTCGGAGCCTGGCCCGGAGCCAGCGTGGGGCAGGGAAACGCCTCCTGCCCGGCCACGGCGATAGATCCCCATCCAGCCCGGCACGGCACAGCACAGCCGGGCAGCACTGCATGGGAACAGCCACCTGGGCACCGACCCCCGGCCAGCTCGGGGGTAGAGCACTCCGTGGTGGGGACTTAACCAGTCCCCATCAGCACTGGGAGCTAGGAGCTGAACACTGGGAACGGGAGCTTGCTTAGGGGTGACGAGCTGAGGACAGGCTGTGCCAGAGGGGGGATGTGTGTCCCTGTGCCACCCAAGACCCCAGAGAGAGCAGCAGTGATGCCATGGAGGTGGTGGCCATAGAGGTGCTGGCAATGGAGGTGCTGGCAATGGAGGTGGTGGCCATGGAAGTGGTGGTCATGGAAGTGGCAGCCATGGAGGTGGTAGCCATGGAGGTGGTGGCCATGGAGGTGGTGGCCATCATGGCCACCACACCATCACTGCCAGGATGCTTCTGAGCCCCACCCCAGTCCCGGCCACATCTCTGCCACCCATCAGGGTTGGATCAAACAACTCCACAGCCTGGCAGGAAGGTGTCTGTGGGGTGCAGGGTGGTACCCCTCAAGCCAGACCCCACTCAGGGGTGATTTGGGAATGGTTCCATTTGTCACAGGCTCCCCACAGCAGACACCCCAGGGCAGAGGGAGCCCTGACCACCACTCGTGGTACTGGGCTGATCCCCAGTCACCGTGTGGCCATGGGCGGGTGCAGGCAGGGGAGGAGATGAGCTCCAAACTGGGACCCTCCCCTCTAAGAAGAGCAGCAGAGCCCAGGTTGAGGGAGACCTCCTTTATTTGCTCCCCACCAGCCACATCACTTCTTCTTCCCTGCTTTCTCCCTGCGCATGGCCTTGGCCAGCTCCCCGATCAGCCTCCAGTACTCCCCAAATTTCAGCTCCTGGTCGTTGTTCACGTCCAGCTCCCTCATCTTCTCCTCCAGGGAGGGGACGTCCTGTGGGCAGGACGGAGGAGGCTTGGCCACATCCCGGTTCCCAGCCAGCAGGATGAGGATGAGGGGGTGGGGGGTGGGGACCAGAGGCTGCTCCTTGCTCCTGGCTGCAAATCTCAGGGTACCAGGAGCAGCTTCCCAAGCCCGGGAGGACACACAGGGATCCAAACCCCCACGCCCCCCATGTCTCCCATCACCTCACCTTCATCAGGTTGGGCAGCTGGAGCTGGACCAGCTCCTGGAACTCGCTGGCCGTCAGGGTGCCCCTCCTGCCCTCCTTGCCCGCGTAGCTGCAGAAGGTGCTGACGACCTTCTCGATGGCTGCCTCCAGCTCCGTCAGCTCGCCCGTGGCCATGGTGCTGCAGGCAGAGGGGCTGAGGGGGGTCGGAGGCAGAGGAGTGTCCCAGGGGGGTGACGCTCGGGGTGAGCAGGGGGAGGGTAAGGGTGCAGCACGTCTCTAAGGTCTAGGGGCAGGTCTGCGGGGCCGAGCAGGGTCCTGGGCCCACCCCGCTGCTCCCTATGGACCAAGAGCTGCGGCCAGGGTCCCTCCGAGCTGGCGTGGGGAGGGGGGTGTAGAGCTGTTCAGTGCCATTACTTCCACCCAACACAGCCAGGATAGGGGAGGCAGCAGGAAAGGGATGGGGGGACGGGGTGGGGTCCTTAGCACCGCCCTGGTGCCGCAAGCTCTGGGACACGGTGGCGCTGGCAGCCGTCCCCTACTTACCCCTCTCGCCTGCAGGCAGAGAGCTGGGGCAGCGGCGGCCCCCCAGGAGGTTTTATAGCCCGGGCAGCAGGAGGGGCAGCTCAGCGCTTTGTCCCCAGCACGGCGGTGTTGGGTTTCCTGGTGCAGCCGGACGGACGCAAAGACAGCGGCCGGATGCACGGACACCGCCCGGGCACGGAGCCGTCCTCCTCTCCTCTCTCTCCCTCCCTCCCCATGCGGGCAGCCGACCAAATTCAAAGCTCGGCCCCGCTGGTGTGAACCTTGCCCAGCCGCTGAGGCACCATCTGGGCTCTGCCGCCGTGGGGATGCTCCGGTGGGGAGCAGGATGGGACCATGGGGCAGGGGCAGGGACGCGGGAGGACAGAGAGGGCTTGCTGCAGCCTCCCACAGGGCTCGGGCAGCCCTTGGGGCTTCCTGGGATGCAGGGAAGGTCTCACCCCCAAATGCATCCCTGCAGGGATGGGGTTGAAGTGAAAGTGGGGATGTGGTCCTCAGTGTCCTTCTCGTGTCCTGCCGTGTCCCTAACCCTGCTGGCTCATCCCCAGCCCACGACCCAGCAGCGCTGGGGACCCAGCAGCGGGCTCGACCTGTGCAGAGTGAGAGTTGCGACTGAGCCGCCCGCTGACATCATCCCTATTAATAGTGGTCTTTGTAGAAATTAATTAATCCAAATTAATTAGGGGTTGGGACTGCCCGAGAGCTCCCCTTTAATCACCAGGGATTTATAACCCGGCAGCCCTGGCAGGATGCCAGCCGGAGATGGGGCAGCTCCGCACCGCGGCTCCGGCGTTCCCACGGCGTCCCCAGCCCACATCCTGCCCCCCAGCCCCAACGTGGTGCCCACAGCACAGCCCCAGGGTGAGCTGCTGGGGACGCCAGGGGCAGTGGCACGGAACGGGGGTGATGCTGGGGACTGTCCCTGCCTGGAGCCGGCTGGGGACGTCTTTCATTTCCAGGCACCTTGAAGGCCACGGGAGCCGTGTCCAGGTGTCCCCACGGCAGTGACACCAGGCGAGCCCCCGCAGGGACAGTGTGTGGCAGCGAGGGCCTGGAGGCCCCAGGCTGGTTGTGTTTCGGGGACCCAGAGCAGGGAGGTCCCCAGCGCAATGCCACTGTCACCAGCCCGGTTCCTGCTGAGCCCTGACGCACTCACTCCACCTCTCCGTGAGGATGGGCAGGCTCCAGCCAGCAGCTGGCAGCCCGGTCCCCACCCCAGCTGCTGTCACACCAGCTCACGGGGTAGGAATTGGCTTCCTGCAGCCCCAGCCCGCCCGGCCCCCTGCCCGGGATGCCAAGGGGACAGGGACAGCACTTCCGCCGAGTCCCACGTCAGGGGACCGAGATGGTCTCTTGGGAAACCACTAGGGTGAGTCAGGCCGGCAGGGACGGGGACAGGTTCGGGGTGAATCATCGGCCCCGAGAGCCAGGCGGGCCCGTGACTCGCCGCCCCTGGAATCTTGGGGTGCTGGCATGGGGTGAAGAGGCAGCGGCCCCGCGACAGGATGCGGCCGAATCACAGGTGGCACCTCCCCGCCGCGGCCGGGATCCCCACTCGGGGCTGTCCCCGTGGGCAGGCAGTGGTGATCCAGCCCGGGGGACCCCGGCGCCACCGGGAGGCGGCAGAGCATGGCAGGACCCCATGAGCTGGGGCTCGGGCTGCAGCTGCATCCCAGGGGGCTGGCACCTGCCAGCGTGTCCTGATCCTGACATTGTCCCCAACCTGTCTTGGCTCTGCTGGGCATGGTCACTGTGGCCACCACGGGTGGTCCAAGCCAGCCCCTGACACCCACCAGAGCTTGTTGGTTATTTGAGGCTGCAAAGCTGGGTGCCCAGGGCCACAGGAGGCTCCCAGCATCTCCCACCCCCACCCCCACCCCCCCTCCAAACCCCAGGGATGGAAAAGCCTTTTCCATGCTCCAGCGATGGGATGGAGACAAAATCAGCCCAGCCCCGGCACCAGCAACTGGAGCAACAGGTTTGGCTGGGTCAAAGTGGAGCATGGGGAGTCGCAGTGGCTGGAACCTGTTCCAAGATGTGTGTAAACCTCCTGGCATGTCCCTTGCTGCTCCCAGTTTGGTAAGAGGCTGTCCTGGGCATCTGCCAGTGCGGACAGGCCGGGTGTGCTCTCCCCGTGGCTAGCACCGCAGTGCCAGGGGCCACAGTGCCCAGAGCTGACCCCTCCAGCACCCACCCGGTGCCCCTGGAGTTTCAGGGTTTCCCTTTTTGGGTGCCCAGCCTAGGCAGTCCCACCAAGCGCCAAATCCTGGTCTCTGGGGAGTGAGATTTGGGGTTCAGTAAGAGCAGGGCAGAGCTGGAGCCCCTGGGCAGCATGGCACAGCTGGGTGGTTGGACATGCCAGCCGTGCCAGAGCCCGGGCCTGGGGCACGGTGCCCTCAGCTCTGTGCCTGCTGCAGGAACTGGAGCTGGGTTATTTTTAAGCTCAGGACCATCAGGCCATGCCTGCTCCTGTCACGAGCAGCTGCTGCCCAACTGCACTTTCCCAGAAGGGGTGGGCAGATCCTGCCCACTGCCACCAAGCCACACTGGGCACAGGGGCTCTGCTGCCACCAGTCACCGTGTGGACACCGCCAAGTGAGTGCCAATGGGGTCCCTTCCCGTGTTCCCCTGTCCTGATCCGGCCTCTCCTCAACCTCACCAGCCCCAGGCCTCCCTTCCTGCCCACACCTCAAATGGGAGCTGGGAAGCAGCTCCTGAACTTCCGTTCAGGGTCCCCGCCTCTGTCTGGGACCTCTGCAGCTACCTCACTTGCCCAGGCACAGGACAGGAGTTGGACTCCCCCTGCAAGACCCTGCCCATCACCCCAAACCCTCCAGGCCCCCCCAGCACTGAGCTGCGTTGTTGGGTGGTCACACAGGGTTGGGGAGACCAGGTTGGTTTGGGGGGCCCCAGGCCGCGGCGTTTCCCAGCCATGGGGACAGCAGGGGATGGATGCAAGGAGGAGGATGTGATTGGCCTCCAGCTGCCGCTGGAAGCCGGGATAAGGACTCCGGGATAAGGACTCCGGGATAAGGACTCCCGGATAAGGACTCCCGGATAAGGACTCCGACACCTTCAGGCCCCTGAGAAAAGCCACAGTGCGGGGCCGGCAGCTGCCGGCAGCCCCCCTGCACCGGGCGGTCCCCAAAAGCAGGGGGAACGCTGCTGCCCGGCTGAGTCTGGGGTCGTGGTGCCGGTACCGGGCAGGCGGCGGTGGGCGCCGCCCGGCGCTGTCCCGGCCGTGTAGCTGCGGGGCCGTAAGCGGAGCCGCGGCTGAGCTCGGCTTTATCAGAGGCGGCGGTGCCAGCTCCGGGTCCGGTTTCGCGGGCGAGCCGTTGCTGCAGCAACCCCCGGGCCACGGCTGTGGAGCCTTTAGAATCGGACAGAGGCTTCTCTGTCTGCAGGGCAGCGGCGGGCCCCGGGGGGCCGGCGCTCAGTCACCCGATAGCCCCCCGACGGCTCCCCCCCGGCCTCGGCTGGCTCCCGTTGCGGGACCGCGGACACCGGATACCCCGCGGCTTATCGGCCCCGGGAGGAGCAGGGCTGCGGCCGGACCGGGAGCGGCTCCGGCAAGGCACCGTGGCGCTGACAGATGGGGGATGCCGGCGGGCGCCGAGCGGGTGACGCCGCGGGGTCAGACCCCGGGCGCCGGTGGTGCCACGGCTGCGAACGGAGCCAGCGCCTGGCACGGGATCCAGCCTACAGCTGGCTGCAGGGCGAAGCCCGTGTGGGACCCCATTGCCCACCCCACACATCCCCATGCCCCCCCAGTAACCCCCAGGCCCATAGCAGGACCAGCCCCAGCCATGGTAGGGGACAAGAAGCAGCACTCCAGGTTTAACAGGGATCCCCCCAAAATGACTCAGGGCATGGCTGCCCACCACCACCCCCCAGTAAGCATCAGTGGGGCTGGAGATGCTCCTCAGCATCCCCCGGGACGGGTGTGGGGTGAGCAGAGCAATGGGGAGCTGTGCTTTCAGGCTCCCCACATCGTGGCCCCCGCGGAGGTGGCACGGGGTGGCCTGGCGGTGCCAGCCCGGCTGTCCAGCCCCGGTATCGGATCCTCCCGGAGGGAGGGGGCTTGGAGCTTATTTAACGTCCCCGGCTGGCCCAGCCTGGCACAGTCGGAGCAGCAGGCGGGCGGCACAGTGGGGAGCTCAGGTGAGCGCAGGGGTCTGGCCAAGGCACGGGTGTCCGGCGAGGGGGCAAGTGGCTGGGCCCCCCCTCCCACAGCAGCACCCTGGGGTGCAGCGGGGGCCTCGAGACCCCCACGGCCCCGCTGCCAGGCTCTGCCCAGTGCCAAGCGTTTGGTGGAGGTCACGGCGTGTACGGGGCAGGGGGTGGCTGCGATTTGGGGGCTGCCTCTCGTGGTAAGGGGGAGCTGGCAGCCTTCCCTGCTCGGTAAGGCAGCAGCTGCCTCCCGCAGCCGGAGCCATGGCATCGCAGCTGGAAGGGGCCATGGAGACCCTCATCAACGTGTTCCACCACTACTCGGGCAAAGAGGGGGACAAGTACAAGCTGAGCAAGAAGGAGCTGAAGGAGCTGCTGCAGAGCGAGCTGGGCTGCTTCCTGGAGGTAGGGACCTGCCACGGTGGGGGGCAGCACCTGGGGGCTTCCCCTTTTCCCTCTGCGTCCTGGGGCAGCAGCATCCCGGTGAGCTGCAGAGCCCCGGGGCTCACCCTGGCACCTCCTTCCCCGCAGACCCAGAAGGACGCAGGTGCCGTGGAGAAGATCATGCAGGACCTGGATGAGAATGGCGACGGGGAGGTGGACTTCCAGGAGTACGTGGTCCTGGTGGCTGCCCTCACCGTGGCCTGCAACACCTTCTTCTGGGAGAATGCCTGACCCAGGCTGGTCCCCACCCCCCAGCAGCCAGCCATGGCGCCCCCAAAATGCAGAGCCCCCCTGCCACCCCCTCAGCTCACCCTCTGCTCCCCAGCACACCCAGGGGTCCCACTGGGATCCAGCTCCACAATAAAGGCACTGACCCAGCCAGAGTCGTGTTGTCGGTTCTTTCCTTTCCCGCCCTGTCCCCCTGCCACGTCCCCGGGGACAGCAGGGAGTCTTCCCCCTCCCAAGTCGCGGGGTCAGAGGGAAAAGCCTCCCTGGCTCACCCCAATTGCCTGGAGACGTCCCCGTCCGCACCCTACCCTGGCTCCTCCATCGCACCCTGCGCCCCACCCTGCCCCAGGGGCTGGCATCGGCCCCGAATCAGCCCAGGGCACAGAGCGGCGAGGGCGGGCGACCCCGGGCTGCACCGGGGTGTTGGCGTGCAGGGCACGGGAGCGCGGCGTGGGGCACGGGGATTCGAGGGGGGCACCCACGGGCCGGGACTCGTCGGCTGTCCTGGCAGAAGCGCGGGCACCGCGCCCCGCGGTGCTGGAGGAACCGGTTCTTATCTCCCGCAGCGGGACTACAGCCAGCAGCCCCCGCGCTGAGGCTGGGCCCGGCTTGGCCCCGTGTAAGGCCACCAGCGCCATCATCTGCCGGGGCTGGGGCCGGTCTCGGTGCTCCCCAACCACCCCATTCCGGTAGGGCACCAGGCGGGGGCTGCCCCGGCAGAGAGCATGGCGGGCGGCGGGGACAGCCAGACCACAAGCCCAGCTAGGACTGGAGGCGCCATATGGCCTCTTTCTGCCTTCAATATTCCAGCCCTTGCGGGATCGTGCCCCGCAGCGAGACTCGGGCGCGCGCGCCCGCCCGCCCGCTCCTAATCGCGGAGCGAAAACCGGGAACCGGCTCCCGCTGGCCCCCGGCCAAGCCGCAGCGGGCGCGGCGTCACCGCCCGCCTGCGGACCCACCGCCCCGAGGCCCGCCCAGCCCGGCCCTGCTCGCCAATGGGCGAGGGGCGGCGTCTGAGCGACGGCTGCGCCGCCCAATGGCAGGGCGCGCGGTGCCTCGCGGAGCTCCGCGCCGGAGCGGGGGAGCCGCCGCCATTTTGGCCTGCACGGCGCGGGCGGTGGGAGGAGGGAGGGTGTGAGTGAGTGAGTCCGTCCGTCCGTGGGCGCTGCTGCTGCTGCCGCTGCCGCTGCCGCCGCCGCCGCCGCCATTTTGTCGCGGCCGTTTGAGCGCGGCGGGAGCGGGCGGAGGGCGCCGGAGACAGGCCCGTACCCCGCGCTCAGCCGCATTGCCCGCCCCACCGGAGATCTGGCGACCGTCTGCTTCGGTGAGTTAACGCCGCTTGGCCGCGGTGGGGGAGGCGCCGTGAGAGGGCGGCCGGGCAGAGGTCCGCGGGGTGGGGGGTGGGGGGGGGGAGCCGAGTCGGGTGGCCGTGGGGGGTCGGTGTTAGGCCTTTTGAGGAGGGGGCCGTGCGGTATTTAACCGGGGGTGGGGGGCGGATTTCCTTCCCCTCCCTAAGCTCTTGGGCTGGCTCCACGCGCCCCCCCCCCCCCCCGCCCCCGGGGCCAGGCCTCAATCTCCTCAGCCTGGCAGGGCTGCGGCGCGCGGGAGGTCGCTTCGCCGCCGTTGCGCTTTGGGGGGGGGGGGGGGGGAGTGGAAAATGGGTTTTAAAACCATTTTTTAATGCTAAAAATTAGAAAAAAAAAAGAGGGGAAGTGGTGGAAAATGGTTTGAAAAGCGTTTTTTAATGCTAAAAAAAAAAAAGAAGGAGGGGGAGGGGGAGTGCGGCTGCCTGCGTTGGGCTCCGGCTCTCTGCTCTATGGCCGGGAAGGAAGCATTGAGCTGAAGGCGTTCGGCGCTTCCCGGCCGCCCCCCTCCGCCTCGCAACCGGACACGGAGCCGAGAGGAATCGATCCTGGGCGGGGGGGAGGGTGCTGGGGTTGGGCTTTAGCGCTTTAGGGTCTCGTCCGTCGCTTGCCGGAGCCCTGGGGGCGGTTTGCTGGGGGGGGTTTAAATCCCCCTGCGGGGCCGAGCTGGGCAGCGAGGCCGCCCGGGATGGGGGGGGGGGGGGGGGGGGCAGCTGCTTGCTGCAGGCTGCTCCCGGGGCGGCGGGGGGGGGGGTGTAGCAGCAGCCCCCGAGGGGGAACCATTTAGAATGAACCCTTTAGAATGAACCCTTTAGAATGAACCATTTAGAATGAACCCTTTAGAATGAACCCTTTAGAATGAACCATTTAGAATAAACCATTTAGAATAAACCAAACCAGGTTGGAAGAGACCTTCCCAGGCACAAATCCAGGCTGGGCAGTGACTGGCTGGAGAGTAGCCCTGAAGAGAGAGCCTTGGGGGTGCTGGTGGACAAAAAGCTCAACAGGAGCTCTCAGTCTGCACTTGCAGCCCGCAAAGCCAATCAGAGCCTGGGCTGCAGCAGGAGAAGTGTGGCCAGCGGGGCGAGGGAGGTGATTCTCCCCCTCTGCTCAGCTCTGAGGAGACCCCACCTGGAGTACTGTGTCCAGTTCTGGAGCCCCTAGGACAAGAGGGATGTGGAGGTGCTGGAGCGTGTCCAGAGAAGGGTCACAAGGATGAGCAGAGGGCTGGAGCACCTCTCCTGTGAGGACAGACTGAAGGAGCTGGGGCTGTTCAGTCTGCAGAAGAGAAGGCTCCCAGGTGACCTCATTGTGGCCTTCCTGTATCTGAAGGGGGCCTACAGGAAGGCTGGGGAAGGACTGCTCAGGATCTCAGGTAGTGATAGGACTAGGGGGAATGGAATGAAGCTGGAGGTGGGGAGATTCAGGCTGGAGGTGAGGAGGAAGTTCTTCCCCATGAGAGTGGTGAAGCCCTGGGATGGGTTGTCCAGGTAGGTGGTCGAGGCCTCATCCCTGGGGGTGTTTAAGAGCAGGCTGGATGAGGCTCTGGCCAGCTTGATCTAGTGTGGGGTGTCCCTGCCCATGGCAGGGGGGTTGGAACTAGATGATCCTTGTGGTCCCTTCCAACCCTGAATGAAACTATGAAACTATAAGATCATCCCTGTCCAACCCATCAACCAATCCAGCCCACCCAAACAGCTGACCCATGGCACCAAGCACCCCAGCAAGTCTCCTTCTGAACACCTCCAGGGATGGGGACTCCACCACCTCCCCGGGCAGCCCATCCCAAAGGGCAATCACTCTCCCTGTGTAGAACTTCTTCCTAATATCCAACCTGAACCTCCCCTGGCGCAGCCTGAGACTGTGGCCTCTTGTTCTGGTACTGGCTGCCTGGGAGAAGAGACCAACCCCCACCTGGCTACAACCTCCCTTCAGGTAGTTGCAGACAGTGATAAGGTCACCCCTGAGTCTCCTCTTCTCCAGGATGAGCAACCCCAGCTCCCTCAGCCTCTCCTCACAGGGCTGTGTTCCAAGCCCCTCACCAACTTTGTTGTTCTTCTCTGGACTCGTTCCAGCAGCTCAACCTCCTTCCTAAACTGAGGGGCCCAGAACTGGACACAGGACTCGAGGTGTGGCCTAACCAGTGCAGTGTCCAGGGGCAGAATGACCTCCCTGCTCCTGCTGGCCACACTGTTCCTGATGCAGGCCAGGATGCCATTGGCCCTCTTGGCTGCCTGGGCACGCTGCAGGCTCATGTTCAGCCTACCATCCACCAGTACCTCCAGGTCCCTCTCTGCCTGGCTGCTCTCAGCCACTCTGCCCCCAGCCTGTAGCACTGCCTGGGGTTGCTGTGGCCAATGTGCAGAACCTGGCACTTGGATGTGTTCAATCTCCTGCCCTTGGCCTCTGCCCATCTGTCCAGCCTGTCGAGGTCCCTCTGCAGAGCCTCTCTACCCTCCAGCAGCTCAACTCCTGCCCCCAGCCTGGTATCATCAGCAAATTTACTGATGATGGACTCAATGCCCTCATCCAGATCATCAATAAAGATGTTAAAGAGCACAGGGCCCAGCACTGCTCCCTGGGGCACACCACTGGTGCCTGGCTGCCAGCTGGCTGTGGCACCATTCACCACCACTCTCTGGGCTCGGCCTTCCAGCCAGTTCCTAACCCAATGCAGTGTGCTCCCGTCCAAGCCATGGGCTGACAGTTTGGCCAGCTGTTTGCTATGGGGGACGGTGTCAAAGGCCTTGCTGAGGTCCAGGCAGACCACATCCACAGCCACCAGGCAGTCACCTGGGCATAGAAGGAGATTAGGTTGGTCAGGCAGGACCTGCCCTTCCTAAATCCATGCTGGCTGGGCCTGATCCCTTGGCCATCCTGTAGGTGCTGTGTGATTGCACTCAGGATGACCTGTTCCATGATGCTTTTTTTGGATGCTTTTTGGGGTAGGGGCTGTGAGAAACGAGCTCCCTGCTGGAAATGTATAACCAGTTTGTTATCAAACGAAGGCAACGCAGCGCTGGGCACAGAGCGAGCTTGCTAGAGGCACCCCCCCCCCCAATAACACGAGGTGAACTGATAGAGACAGCAAACAGATATATTAATATAGACATATTCATCTATTCCCACACACACTCCCACCCCTCTCCATCAAGACTGAGGCAAAACTGGACTGAGACAAAACTTCAGCCCTGGGGAGACCCCACCCGGAGCACTGCCTCCAGTTCTGGAGCCCGTAGGACAAGAGGGATGTGGAGGGGCTGGAAGGTGTCCAGAGAAGGGCCACAAGGATGAGCAGAGGGCTGCAGCACCTCTCCTATGAGGACAGATTGAAGGAGTTGGGGCTGTTTCAGTCTGCAGAAGAGAAGGCTCCCAGGTGACCTCATTGTGGCCTTCCAGGATCTGAAGGGGGCTACAGGAAGGCTGGGGAGGGACTGCTCAGGATCTCAGGTAGTGATAGGACTGGGGGGGATGGAATGAAGCTCGAGGTGGGGAGATTCAGGCTGGAGGTGAGGAGGAGGTTCTTCACCAGGAGAGTGGTGAAGCCCTGGAATGGGTTGTCCAAGGAGGTGGTTGGGGCTCTGTCCCTGGAGGTGTTTAAGCCCAGGCTGGATGAAGCTCTGGGCAGCCTGATCTAGTGTGGGGTGTCCCTGCCCATGGCAGGGGGGTTGGAACTAGATGATCCTTGTGGTCCCTTCCAACCCTGCCTGATACTATGATACTAAAACCTGCACTTTTGACCTGGCCAGTCTTCAGACATGTTGGCACCTCACCTTTCTTCCCCAACACCCCACACAATAACCAACCCACAGTCCCCAGTAATTCCCCTTGTGAAAGCCAAATATTATAACCAGTTTATCACAGGGGCTTGTGTAAAGTCTCCTTGGCCATTCTCTCCCTGGGTCTGCTTAAAACAACTCCCCTCTTGCTGGTGGGAGGTGTTCAGGAGGAGACTTGATGGGGGTGCTTGGTGCCATGGGTTAGTTGTTTAGGTGGTTGATGGGTTGGAGGTGATGATCTTGAGGGTCTCTTCCAACCTGGTTTATTCTATGTAAGGTAATTCTGTGTGATAATATGAAGCCATGTGGCAGTGGCATTTAGATGCTCCCCAACAGGACGTTTGGGTCTTCTCTTGGCTGCTGGTGTGGCTTTGCTGGCCACAGTGGGGTGTTTTTCACTTGATAGACAGACTGAAGGATGACTTAGAATCAGAGAATTGTCAGGGTTGGAAGGGACCTCAAGGCTCAGCCAGTCCCAACCCTCTGCCATGGGGCTGGGACACCTCACACTGGGTCTGGTTCCTGAAAGATTGAAGGATGACTTAGAATCACAGGATTGTCAGGGTTGGAAGGGACCTCAAGGATCAGTAAGTTCCAACCCCCCTGCCATGGGCAGGGACACCCCACACTAGATCAGCCTGGCCAGAGCCTTATCCAGCCTGGGCTTAAACACCTCCAGGGACAGGGCCCCAGCCACCTCCCTGGCCAACCCATCCCAGGGCTTCACCGCTCTCATGGGGAAGAACTTCCTCCTCACCTCCAGCCTGAATCTCCCCACCTCCAGCTTCATTCCATTCCCCCCAGTCCTATCACTGCCTGAGATCCTGAGCAGTCCCTCCCCAGCCTTCCTGTAGGCCCCCTTCAGATCCTGGAAGGCCACAATGAGGTCACCTGGGAGCCTTCTCTTCTGCAGACTGCACAGCCCCAACTCCTTCAGTCTGTCCTCATAGGAGAGGTGCTGCAGCCCTCTGCTCATCCTTGTGGCCCTTCTCTGGACACCTTCCAGCCCCTCCACATCCCTCTTGTCATAGGGGCTCCAGAAGTGGACACAGTACTCCAGGTGGGGTCTCCCCAGAGCTGAGCAGAGGGGGAGAATCACCTCCCTCGCCCTGTTAGTCACACTTCTCCTGATACAGCCCAGGCTCTGCTTGGCTTTGCAGGCTGCAAGCGCACACTTGAGAGCTCCTGCTGAGCTTCTTGTTCATTGACTGATGGTGCACTCAGTGCCCTCATCCAGCTCATCAGTAAAGATGTTAAAGAGCACAGGGCCCAGCACTGACCCTTGGGGCACACCCCACGAGTGACAGGCCGCCAGCCTTCAGCCACAGTATCACAGTATCGCTTAGGTTGGAAAGGACCTCGAGGATCATCGAGTCCAACCTATCAACACAGACCCCATGCCTAGACCATGGCACCAAGGGCCACGTCCAATCTCCCCTTGAATGCCTCCAGGGTCGATGACTCAACCACCGCCCTGGGCAACCCGTTCCAATGCCGAACGACTCGCTCGGTGAAGAACTTCCTCCTCACCTCCAGTCTAAACCTCCCCTGGCGCAGCTTGAGACTGTGTCCCCTTGTTCTGGTGCTGGTTGCCTGGGAGAAGAGGCCAACCCCTTCCTGGCTACAACCACCCTTCAGGTAGTTGCAGAGGGCAATGAGGTCACCCCTGAGCCTCCTCTTCTCCAGGCTAAACAATCCCAGCTCCCTCAGCCTCTCCTCATAGGGCTTGTGTTCAAGGCCTCTCCCCAGCCTTGTTGCCCTTCTCTGGACAGGCTCAAGTGCTTCGATGTCCTTCTTAAACTGAGGGACCCAGAACTGGACACAGTACTCAAGGTGCAGCCTAACCAAAGCAGAGTCCAGGGGCACTATGACCTCCCTGCTCCTGCTGGCCACACTATTCCTAATGCAGGCCAGGATGCCATTGGCCCTCCTGGCCGCCTGGGCACACTGCTGGCTCAGGCCGAGGCAGGTCTGGGTGCACTTGGTGACATCTGCTTTGTTTGTGTGTTTTTGGGTCTCTTGCAGATTCTCTTGAGCTGAAGATGGCTGCACAGTCAGCACCGAAGGTTGTGCTAAAGAGCACCACCAAGATGTCTCTGAACGAGCGGTGAGGAAGCCCAACAGCAGCTTCAGAGCTCATAAGAATACCATTTTTTTTTTTAAATTACTGTTATATTTTTTTTTTCCCACTTTAATTAAGCCCTCTCTTGGTGTCTTAAGACAAAACCCAGCGTGGTTTGCTGCCCTCTTTTAACCTGGCTAAAGCGAGCAGGCGGCCACGCACCTCTGCCTCTCTAAACCGCCTGGCCGACGTGGTGCCGCGGGTTACAAGGGCACAAAGATGTGTGGGAGGTGGGAGCTTTCTCCCCACCCCCGGCAGTTAACGCTGAACCACTCGGCACGTAAATGTGGTGGGGCTGTGGTATGCCGAGAGAGAGAGAGAGAGAGAGAAAGAGCGAGCGAGCCAGCCAGAAACCTGACACCCTCCCTGTCTCTTGCCCACGTTGTGCCGGGGCCGCGGGGCCGGCCGCGCGTTCCCCGGGCTGCGGCGGCTCTGCTGCTTCGTCCGAGGCAGACCCAGGGGCGCTGTGGTCTGGCCTGTAAGAGGCAGGCAGCAGGCCCTCAGACGAGCCCAAAGGCCCTGTCACGATGTTGTGGGCCTTGTAAGAGGCAAATGCTTTGCTCCATACCCATCTCTTCTGTCCTCCCTTCCTCTGTGTCCCTCCTGGATGAGTGTTCTCTGTCCTCCTGTGCTGCTGGCGGTGATGCTGTGCTTGTGTCCCACTTCCTTACTAACCACTCCTGGGTTAGCTGAGTTGGGGTCGTTGGAATGGGGATAAGGGGGGGCAGAGTCTGCTCCAGCCAGGGCTGCAGTGAGTCATGGAATTGCTTTGGTTGGAAAAGACCTTTAAGGTCATGGAGTCCAACCCTTAACCCCAGCACTGCCAGGGCACCACCAGCCCATGGCACCACCAACCCATGGCCCTCAGCACCACATCTCCACAGCTTGGAAACCTCTCCAGGGCTGGGGACTCCACCACCACTTCTCTGGGCAGCCTGGGCCAGGCCTTGAAAACCCTCAAAGGGCAGAAATTGTTCCTCATGGCCAACCTAAACCTCCCCTGGGGCAAGTTGAGGCCATTTCCTTCTCCTGTACCTTGGGAGAAGATCCCAAACCCACCTGGCTTCAGCCTCCTTTCAGGGAGCTGCAGAGAGTCAGAAGGTCTCCCCCCCAGCCTCCTCTCCTCCCAGATGCAGCCTGAAGCTGTTGGTGCTCAGGGTGAGGTGCAGGGAGCCCCACATTGGCCTCTCTCACTCTGGTGAGACCACTGCAGGTTGTGTAGCTCCCAGGGCACAGCAGGAAGCCGATGGGGCTCTGCTGAGTGGGTTTGACATGGTGCTGGATCTTCTGCTCCTCTGTAGCTGTTGATCTGTAGCAGCAGATTCCCTGTGCACCAAAGGAGTTGGCAGGTGAAGTGTGTTAGGAGTTTGGTGGTGGCATTCCTTAGGCACCAGGCCTGTGGTGCACCAGAGGCACTGGGGCAGTCCCTCCTAGAAAGCTTCCTCCTGGGCATGGAGCTCTGAACCCTTTTTTTCCCCCCTCAGGCGTTTGGGGCTCGCTGGACTTTTGCAGGCAGATTGCAGGTTGCTCCTTTTCTCTCTTGTGATGCCCTCTGCCACCTCTCACCACCATCCCTGCTTGCTGCTTGTTTTCCATCCCTCCTGCCATTTCTCAGTGAGCCCTGAGGCTTTGGTTTGTTGTTCCCTCCTCGTGGTCACTCCCGAATTGGAATTAACCCGAGCACCATTTCTGAGTTTCCAGTTCTTGCACGCTGGTGGAAAAGGAGGAGTGATTTTTTTTTTCCCCCCTCCCCTCCCCTCCCCCCCAATAGGAGCCTGCCCTAAAGTGCCACTGCTTGCATTAAGGTTCCTGGGATCTGGAGATCCAGTCTTGAGATGGTGAAATGCCGGTAATGTGTAATAAAAGCTGTACTGAAACCCCCATTTTATTCGACCTTGAAGCTTCACTAACATGCTGAAGAACAAACAGCCGATGCCAGTCAACATTCGAGCCACCATGCAGCAGCAGCAGCAGCTGGCCAGTGCCAGAAACAGAAGACTGGCCCAGCAGATGGAGAACAGACCTTCTGTGCAGGCTGCTCTCAAGCTCAAGCAGGTGAGAGCGCGGCGAGCGCCGAGCCGGGGGGGCTGGACCCTCCCCCCCACCCCCACCCCGGGGGCTTCTCAGGATAGAGAAGCGCAGAGCTCGGGGCTTGGAGAAGCCCTCTGAGGATCCAGCCCTTGGATCACCTTCGTGGCCTCCTGTGGACCTGCTCCCTCTCTCCAGTGCCTGGATCTGGTTGGTCCCATCCCCAGCTCCTCCCTCCCTTGCTGCGCTCCCCTGGCAGCCTCTGGCTGCAAGGAGCAGGAGGAGCAGCTGCATTGTTTCACTGGGGTGCAGGCCAAGGCTCAGGGCCTCTGCTGCACTCTGCTCACAGAAGTCTTTGCTGCTCACACTGCAGCCCTGAAGGCTGTGAGGTGTCCCTGTGAGAGGGCAGCAGACCTCAGCAGCCAAGCTTGGGGTTGGTCTCCCTGCATTCCCCTTACAGAAGTCTTTGCTGCTCACACTGCAGCCCTAAGGGCTGTGAGCTGTCCCTCAGCTCTTCTGTGAGACAGCAGCAAACCTCAGCAGCCATGCTTGGGGTTGGTCTCTCTGCATTCTCCTTACAGAAGTCTTTGCTGCTCACACTGCAGCCCTGAAGGCTGTGAGCTGTCCCTGTGAGAGGGCAGCAGACCCCAGCAGCCAAGCTTGGGTTTGGTCTCTCTGCATTCCCCTCACAGAAGTCTTTGCTGCTCACACTGCAGCCCTGAGGGCTGTGAGAGGGCAGCAGACCTCAGCAGCCAAGCTTGGGGTTGGTCTCTCCGCATTCTCCTCACAGAAGTCTTTGCTGCTCACATTGCAGCCCTGAGCTGTCCCTGTGAGAGAGCAGCAGACCCCAGCAGCCAAGCTTGGGGTTGGTCTCCCTGCAGTCTTCTCAGAGAAGTCTTTGCTGCTCACATTGCAGCCCTGAAGGCTGTGAGAGAGCAGAAGACCTCAGCAGCCAAGCTTGGGGTTGGTCTCTCTGCATTCTCCTCACAGAAGTCTTTGCTGCTCACACTGCAGCCCTGAAGGCTGTGAGAGAGCAGCAGACCTCAGCAGCCAAGCTTGGGGTTGGTCTCTCTGCATTCCCCTCACAGAAGTCTTTGCTGCTCACACTGCAGCCCTGAGCTGTGCCTGTGAGAGGGCAGCAGATCTTCAGCAGCCAAGCTTGGGGTTGGTCTCTCTGCATTCTCCTCACAGAAGTCTTTGCTGCTCACACTGCAGCCCTAAGGGCTGTGACCTCTCCCTCAGCTCTCCTGTGAGAGAGCAGCAGACCTCAGCAGCCATGCTTGGGGTTGGTCTCTCTGCATTCCCCTCACAGAAGTCTTTGCGGCTCACACTGCAGCCCTGAAGGCTGTGAGAGGGCAGCAGACCTCAGCAGCCAAGCTTGGGGTTGGTCTCTCTGCATTCTCCTCACAGAAGTCTTTGCTGCTCACACTGCAGCCCTGAGGCGTCCCTGTGAGAGAGCAGCAAATCTCAGCAGCCAAGCTTGGGGTTGGTCTCTGCATTCCCCTCACAGAAGTCTTTGCTGCTCACACTGCAGCCCTGAAGGCTGTGAGAGGGCAGCAGACCTCAGCAGCCAAGCTTGGGGTTGGTTTCTCTGCAGCATTCCAGCTGCTCCTCTGTGACTCTGGGCTTGCAGGAGGCCTTCTCAAGTCCTGGCTGTGTGGCTGGTGGCATGGGGTCACACCAGCTGGGGAGAAGGCCCTGGAAGCTTCCTAGCTGAGCTGTTCTCCACATCTCTGGAATGTTTAAACCTGCCCCAAGAGAGGAATGCAGCAGCTCTTGAGGAGCTCTTGGGGCTGTGGTGCCAGCTGGGCCCTGCAGAGCTGGCAAACAAAAGCTCTGCAATCAGGGCTGAATTCTCTGCTGCCTGAAAACAGAGAGGTTAGGCTTTGGACAGGTGGAGAGGGAAGCTGCACTGGGAGCAGGGAGCTTTGCTGGCTGAGTGGAGGTGCCACAGGAGCAGGGAGGAAGCAGCCTTGGCCTGGCTCTTGCACTGGTTTGGCTTTGTGCTGTCTGCTGGTGTGGTACCAGGGGCTGCTGGCATGGAGTGCTCCTTGGAGGGTGTTTGGAAGTCTGCTCTGTGTGGAGTTGCTCTTGGAAGGCTGCAGGTTGCTCTGGAAGCTGTTTCAGGGCAGGCCTCACCCTGCCCTGTTGCTAACACAAAAACATTTCCCCTGCCCAGCTGTAGCTCCTCAGAGGCTGGAGCAGACCAGGCTGCTGCCACTGTCTGAGCCCTCCTGGCAAGTGAGAACCAGCTGGATCTGGAAGGTGCTTTCTCCTTTCTGCCAGGGAGAGGAGAGGCTGCAGTGCTTGTGGCTGCTGAGTGAGTGATGATCTGAGCTGTAGGTCTGCAGCAGAGTCTTGATTCTAGAGGAGCCAACTCAGCTATCCACAGGCTTGGAGCAGGCTGACAAGGGAGGCCTTCAGCCCTTGGAACAAAAGTGCAGCCTTTATGGCTGCTGCTGCTGCCTCTTTGCCTGCAGAAGCTGCTCTGTGGGCACCAGCCTGGGCCTACTGTGTGCTCATGATGCTGGCATGCAGCTGGGGATCAGCTGCAGCAGCAGTGCAGCCACCCCTGCAGTGGCTCTGGCAGGCTGCTGCTTTCCATGGCTGTTGTGATCTGCTGGGATGGGGCAGGAGGCCACTGGGAATGATGCTGGCCACAGCCTGGGGCCACACAGCTGTTGCCTGCTCTGCAGGGATAGGTGAGGAGGAGGAAGGGGAGGTGAAGAGGAAAGGTGGCTCAGGAGGGGGTGGGTGAGGCTTGGTGCCATGACAGGGGCAGTGCTGGGTTTGCTTGGCCTGGCACCTTCCAGCACAGGGCATGAGGGAGCTGCCTGCTTGGGTTTGGGCTGAGCTGAGGCAGAAGCAGCAGCTCCCAAAGCTGCCAGCTGCCTGTGCAGGCAGTGCCAGGAGAGCTCTCTGGCCCGTGTGCCAGCTTCCCAAGCCCTTCACAGCTGTGTCCTGCAGAGAGCCCAGGGGCCTCTGGGGAGAGCAGCGAGGCAGGAGCTTGGCTGTGCTGGGTGGTGGCAGCGGCCTGGCAGAGCCCAGATGGCTGCATGACTCTCTGCTCTCTCAACCCCTTCCTTCCAGAAGAGCTTGAAGCAGCGCCTCGGGAAGAGCAACATCCAGGCCCGGCTGGGCCGGCCGGCGGGGGCCCTGGTGCGCGGAGCCATGGGGGGCAGGGGCCTGCCCATGGGGCAGAGAGGCCTGCCCCGAGGAGCCATGCGTGGAGCCCGGGGGGCCAGAGCTCTGCTGAGAGGAGGACTCCCGCTCAGAGGTCAGTGCCCCGGCCGGGTGCCTGCTCCGGCAGCGTCCCGGGGCTGGGAGCTGATTGCGCTGCCTTCCCTTCCCCCTGTGCTGAAGGTCAGAGCCTGCTGCGCGGCGGCCGCGGCTTGTCCCCCAGGATGGGCCTGAGGAGAGGCGGCCTCCGAGGACGTGGTGGCCCTGGAAGAGGAGGCCTGGGCAGAGGAGCCATGGGGCGTGGAGGGCTCGGAGGCAGAGGTTAGTGTCTGGGCTTCAGGAGGGACACAGGGTAAGGAGTGAGCCTCGGTTCCTCCTGTGCAAGACAATCCCTGCAGGCCCCAGGGATCTTCCCAGCCAGAGCAGGCTGCTCAGAGCAGCTGTTCTCCACTCTCTCCTCCAGGCTGAACTCCCCCAACTCTCCAGCCTGGCCTCGCAGCAGAGGGCTTCCAGCCTTGCCAGCATTGCTGTGGCCTCCTCTGGCCCTGCTCCGGCAGGTTGGGCTCTAAAGCAAGGAGCAGGGAGCAAAAGTGGCCAGAGGAGAGAGCCCGAAGCCTGGAAAGGGCCCAGAGATTCCAGGCCTGGAAGTGACTCAAGTCCTGGCTCCAGGAACTCTGTTTTCCACCACAGCAGCAGTGGTGGGTGAGAGGAAATGCAGGAGACAGCTGTTGGGTGGGGGTCAGGGTTTCAGCCAGATGTTTGGGCAGAACATCAGCCAGAGGGCTCTGCTGTCTTGCAGCTGCTTGGGCTTCAGCTCTGTGCCATGGCCTGAGGGACAGGAGCTCACAGGGCTCCTGGGGAGCTGACTGCTGAAGCAGGCTCAGGAGCTCACAGCAGTCTGAAGCCCTTGGAGTAGGAGAAGTTGCCATGGGAGCCTGGAACTGCTTGGGTTGGAGAAGCCTTTAGAGTCGAGTCCAGCCCTGAACCTGCTGCAGCCACGGCCAGCAGCGACCCACAGCCCTCAGCACCACTGCTCCAGGGCTTGGAAACCCCTCCAGGCATGGGGACTCCACCACTGCCCTGTGCAGCCTGGGCCAGGCCTGGGGACTCCACCACTGCCCTGTGCAGCCTGGGCCAGGCCTGGACAGCCCTCCAGGTGCAGAAATTGTTCCTCATGGCCAACCTAAGCCTTCCCTTGGAGCAACTTGAGGCCACTTCCTTCTCCTGGCCCTTTTTCCTTGGGAGAAGAGCCCAACCCCACCTGGCTCCAGCCTCCTTTCAGGGAGCTGTAGAGAGCCAGAAGGTCTCCCCTTGGCCACCTGTTCTCCAGGCTGGACACTTGCAGGTCAGAGTTGCAGGTCAGAAGCTCTGCCTGTCACGGGTGGGGGTGACCCAGAGGGGTGCAGGATCTCAGGGCTGGGGGGGGATACAAGGGGGAGGAGTGGGAAGAGGAGCAGGGAGATGGAAGCTGGAGCAGCGAGTAGCCCTTGGCTGTGGATCAAACATCAACCCGAGGAGCTGCTCCAGGGCTGCCTGGTGGAGGTGCTGCCCACATCTGCTGTGCCAGCTGCAGCACCCCCAGCAGGGCCTGGTGCCCCTCACCCCCTCAGCCTGGCACCCCTAACCCCCTCTTGTCTCCCCAAGGGCGCGGCATGGCCGGCCGGGGCCGAGGCTTCGGAGGGCGCGGCAGAGGCCGGGGCAGAGGCAGGGGCTCGGCGCGGCCCGCCCTGACCAAGGAGCAGCTGGACAACCAGCTGGATGCCTACATGTCCAAGACCAAAGGGCACCTGGACGCCGAGCTGGATGCTTACATGGCTCAGACAGACCCAGAGAGCAACGACTGAGGCTTGGAGGCGCCAGAGACTTGCGGCTGAGCCGAGGGTGTGGCGGCGCTGCCCAGAAGCTACAAACGCAGCCCCCAGAGGGACCCGCAGGGACCGGGCGCAGCCCTGGCCTGCCACACCCGGCCTGTAGTCTGTTCCTCCCGAGTTTTGATACTCTCCTGTCCTCAGAAACCCCTTTTTTGGATTGTTCTGTTTTTTATAGCATTGTTTTGTTCCCTCCCACCCCCACCCTCCATTCTCCCAGGTGACAAAGCCACTGTGGTGACCCTGACCTCTGCCTCCAAGCAAAGTGCTCCTTGGGGCTGGGATCACCCAGCTCTGTGCCTCTCCTGCTCAGGGGGGGGTGGTGTTTGGGGTGGGGGTCAGCTTTGTCCCCAGGTGTCACCAGCAGGGTCGAGCTCCCACCTGGGCTTCTCTGTAACCTATCCCGAGGCCAAAAGCCTCTCAGCAACCCAGCCAGGTTCCGGTGTCGCTCCGGACACCCAAACCACCTTGCGTGCACCAAACCTTCTGTCTCCCACCCCAGCATCCTCCTCTGCTGGGGGCCAGCGTTCAGGCCAAGCTCTTAACAGCTTGCTGGGGGGCTTTCTGGTTTGGTTTGGTTTATTTTCGTTTGTTTTGAGTTATTTTCGTTGTTTTTGGATGAAGTTTGGCTTCCCTTAGCCTTGCCCGGAGCAGAGGGCCCCAGTGGTTTGTGTGCTGCAGGGGGAGGTGTTTATTTAAAGCAAGCAGGAGCGTGGAGCTAGAGCCACGGCGCCGACAGCCTGCTGCAGCTGTGTCCTTTTCACCCAGCACGGGGGCCAGAGCTCATCGTTTTCTGTCGCTGTCACCAAACCCCTGTCCCATGGGGCAGGCCCTGCAGCCCCCCTCCCGCTGCCAGGTCGCCTCTGGCCTCCTCCCCACCCCCCCCCCTCCTCCTCCTCCTCCTCCTCCTGGTTTTTTTAAGTTCAACCATTCTGTGACTGTTCCAGTTTCAATGGAATCTTGTATTTCTGGTTTGTTGTAACAAAGGAGAAACGATGATAAAACCGAGCCGGGCTCCGCGTGCTTTGTTGGGTTTTAACCTCAGAACCTGCGTTTTCGGGGCATTGCCCCCTGCCCCCTACCAAGGGCGCAGCGTCCGCAGCCCCATCCCCGCCACCAGCTCCTTGCCTCTTTCTCGGGGCAGCGGCGCTGGAAGGTCCTCGGAGGGGTGAAAAGAGGATATGGGAGGGGGGGAAAAGAGGATTTGGGGGGGGGGAAGGAGGATTTTTCGGGGAAAGTGAGGTCCCATGGGGCGGGAAGCGGCCGCGGCTCAGCCCCCGGCTCGGGCGGGCGCCACAGGGATGGATCCGTCTGGGCGCAGACCGGCGCCCCGCCTCCGCTGTGAAAGCGCGGCTCCCATTGGTTGGCGCAGCGACGGCGGCTTGTGCCGCTGCCTGCTATTGGCTGCGGCGCGCCAGCGTCTCACGCGCTCCGGCTTCGCCTTTTGTTATTGTAGTGAGCAAGTGGCGGCGCTGGGAGCGGGCGGGCGGCGGCGGCGGGAGCGGGCGGGGACGGCAGCGCCGCGGAGCAGCCGGGGAGATGCGGCGGCAGCCGGGCCCCGAGTGAGCAGCGGGGCGGCGGAGGTGAGTGGCCAGCCCGGCCCCGGTGCATGCCCCCCACGTACCCCACTCGTGTCCCCCTTTCGGAGCCCTGCACCCAGCCTCTCGCCTCTCTGCTGTCCCCACTCGCGTCCCCTCTCTGCTGTCCCCACTTGTGTGCCTCCTCCCTGTACTCAGCCTCTCGGACCCTCTCTGCCTTCCCTGCCCGCGGCCCCTGGCTCTCAGCGTACCTTTCCCCGTTAAACCGGGGGCAGGGATGCGCTAGAGCCGGGCGGGGGGCACAGGGACCCCCACCCGCCCCGGCAGACCCTCTCCCCGCTTTGCTCCTACCGGGAGCCCCAAACCCCGCTCCAGCGCTGCCCCAAAGAGGGGCACAGGAGCGTTTCCCTGTAGGCAGCCCGAGGGCGGAGGTTTGCTCCTGCCCCACGAAGCCCCGGGACCGGAGATGCGCTGGGGACTGTCCGCTGGTATTGGCGTTTCCAGGACATCCCTCCCGCGTCCCACCCCGAGCCCCTCGGCTGCCCCCCGTGAGCCAAGGGTCAAGTTTGTGGAGCGTCCTCCCGTCCGCGCCATGGGGGCAGCAGCTGGGCTGGCAGGGGGCAGCAGCTGGGCCGGCAGCGGGCAGCGGCGGCGTCCCCACCCAGGCACCCCTCGGTCCCTTTGTCCCCGCCCTTGGGATTATCTGGGAGCAAAGTTAGTGGCCCCTGGAGCCGAGGAGATTAAACCGGAGACTGTGTCCGGCAACTGGGTGTCCCCAGCCCGTGCTGCGCATCCCCCTTCTGAGCGGGGGGGCCAGCGCTGGCTCCGGCTTTGGGGCTCCCCAGGGAGGGGTTTCTGGGGGGTGAGAAGGGGAGAGAGCTCAGTGCCAGCCCCACGCTGCCCTAACAGGTTGGCAAGAAGCCCCCAGCCACAGCCCCGCGTGGGACAAAAGGCTCCAGAGCAATGTCACTTCCCACCTGGGACTCCTCTGCCCCTCTGGCACTGGGGCAGGAAGGACCTTTTGGGGGCTGCTCTGCCCATGGTGCCAACAGGGAGCACACTGGGGGGCAGCTGGAGCTGGGGTAAAGCCATTTCTAACCACCCCCCACCCACTCCATCCCCACTCGTCCCAGTTTCCCTCCAACCAGACCTGGGCTGTTTCGGGGGAGGGCACGGAGATGGCTCTGGCGCTTTGAATCTTTCCTGAAGCAGCTGGCACCAGCCTTGGGGTCCAGCCACTGGGGCTGGGGGGGGGGGGGGGGGGGGGGAACGAGGCCTGGTGGTGTGGTCCCTGGACACTCCTTTCAGGGTGATCCCGCAGAGCTCCTCCTCGCCCTGATGCCATTTTCCACCTCTTTTGGCCTCAAAACTGACCCCTGAGGCAGGGTGTGCCAGGCGGGCAGGGCTCTGGGGACGAGCAGGCTGGCAGAGAGCCAGCAGCGGTGTTGGCAGCCCCGGCATGGGTGCTCCAGGTTTCATTAGCACCCAGGGGGTGCACCCCATACCCTGGTGGGGTGCTCAGCTTGGGGGGGGGGAGGGCTCCTCCAGCATCCCAAGGCCAACAGTATTTGATTCATCTCAAGCTGGAGGAGCTGGGCAAGAGCTGGGGAGGAGGGGAGATGTCTCATGGCCCCGTGCCCATGCAGGGAGTGGGTGCCGGGGGGCAGGCAGGGTCCTGGCAGGACACACGAGTCCCATCCCCCAGATAAGGAGCAGGGCCGGGGGGGGTTGTTGTGTCTGCCACCAGCCCAGGGCTTTCCCCAGCTCCCGCAGCCTTGGCAGCCAGCGCGGCACGGAAGCAGGACCCCCCCCCCAGCCCACTGCAGCGGCGCCCACCAGAGCCCCCCGGGCACAGCCACGGCTTGGGGAGGGGAAATCGCTGCCCACGGGGTGTGCCCCCCCCGGGCGCTGTGCCCTGCCTGCGGCTCTCGGTGGGAGCTGGGGCTGGCAGGGAGGCAGGAAAGGAGCAGCCCAGCAGCCAGCGAGGGGTTAAGGAGCGGCGCCAGGCTGGGGCTGTGTTTAGTCTGGCCCCGGAGCCAGCAGTGGGAGATGCTGGGGCAGGCAGCGCCGCGGAGCACGAGTGCCTGCGTCCCTGTGTCCCTCGCCCAGGCTCCCACGCACGCAGCCCCCCTCGCACCGTGCCAGGCTGCTGCTGTGGCACTGACGGTGTCCCCACGGCCGTGACGCCGCGGTCCGGGCGCCAAGGACCGCGGGGAGCTGCGGGCACCGGGAACCGTCCCTGTGGCTCTTCACCTGCCCTCCTCTTCGAGGTGACAGAAAGGCTTCGTTCCCACGTCCCCCACCTGCCATCGGGGGGCTGCCACGTCCCCTCCCGCCGGCACCGACCACCCTGCAGGGTGCTTCGCTCCCTCTCGGTGCCCCCCCCGTGCCAGGGCAGCCGTGCGGGCGACGGCAGGGCCCCTGCGGCGGGGGGTGACAGGCAGGGCCGTGCCGTGCCTGCCTTGCAGGGGAGCGGCGCCATGGCCCTCGGCGCGCCCGCCGGCACCGACGCCTGCCTGAACATCGTGCACAGCCTGATGTGCCACCGGCAGGGCGGGGAGAACGAAACCTTCGCCAAGAGAGCCATCGAGAGCCTGGTCAAGAAGCTGAAGGAGCGCAGGGACGAGCTGGAGGCGCTGCTGGCCGCCGTCACCACCAGCGGAGCTCACCCCAGCAACTGCGTCACGATCCAGCGCACCTTGGACGGCAGGCTGCAGGTACCCAGCGCCGGGGAGCCTCCGGGGCGCCCCGCGGCCCCCCTCGAGCCGAGGGAGCCTGGGGGGTGGGCTGTCCCGTGACCCCCGAGACCCCCCCACGGCCCTCCCCGAGCCGGCAGGGCCCAGACATCCTTGTTCGAAGGGGCCCGGGGGAGGGAACCCCACCAGGGAGGGGCACACAGGGGAACCCCCTCCCCGGCGAGCCTGTGGCTCTGGGCTTGCAGCCAGGCTGACTTCAGTGTCTGAGCTTGTGCCCACCCCCTCGCAGCCGCGGCTGCCCCAGGGCCGGGGGCAAAGGGACAGGGACAAGCAGAGGTGTGCGCCCCCCGCCCAGGCAGAGGCATCCAGGCAGGAGCAGCTGCAGGCAGCGTTGCCCCTGCCCACAATCCCCTCCTCGCCCCTGGCATCCCCCGCGGCTCTGTTCCCCCTCCCCGATGAGTCACTGTCTGGCAGCCTGCAGCCGGGCTGGGGGGACAGCGGGGGGGGGGGGTTGTTGTGTCTGGAGCTGGGGAGGTGCAAGGGGGGACCCCTCCACTATGGCTGGTCCTGGCCTGCTGCCAGCCACAGCGCCGGTGGGGGTGGGGGCTTCAGCATCCCAGCTGGATGTGGTCAGCCTGGGAAGGGGAGGGGGGGTGGGGAGGGAAGCATCCCTGCACCCCCAGCTCGTCCCTGGGGGCAGCAGGAGCAGGGCAGGGATCGTGCCCCTGGGCTGGGCACTGGGGAGGCCACAGCTGAAAGCCTGGGGGCAGGGTTGGGCTCCTCACTGCCAGAAGGACTTCGAGGGCTGGAGCAGGGCCGGGGAAGGACAACGAAGCTGGGGAAGGGGCTGGGGAGGAGCAGCTGAGGGAGAAGAGGAGGCTGAGGGGAGACCTTCTGGGTCTCTCCAGCTCCCTGAGGGGAGGCTGGAGCCAGGTGGGGTTGGGCTCCGCTGCCAAGGGGCAAAGTGATGGGAAAAGAGGAGATAGCCTCAGGTTGCCCCAGGGGAGGTTCAGCTTGGCCCTGAGGAACAATTTCAGCCCTTTGAGGCTTGCCCAGGCTGCCCCAGGGGGGTGGTGGAGTCTCCATCCCTGGAGGGCTGCCCCAGGGGGGTGGTGGAGTCTCCATCCCTGGAGGGCTGCCCCAGGGCGGTGGTGGAGTCTCCATCCCTGGAGGGCTGCCCCAGGGCGGTGGTGGAGTCTCCATCCCTGGAGGGCTGCCCCAGGGCGGTGGTGGAGTCTCCATCCCTGGAGGGCTGCCCCAGGGCGGTGGTGGAGTCTCCATCCCTGGAGGGCTCCCCCGAGCCCCGCGGCCGCGGTGCTGAGGGCCGTGGCGGTGGCGCTGGCGCGGTGCTGGGGGTTTAGGGTCGGCCTGCAGGACCTCGGGAGCCCTCGTCCCACCCTCCCCGTGGCGCGGTGCCCCCCAGGTGGCCGGCAGGAAGGGCTTCCCGCACGTCATCTACGCGCGGCTGTGGCGCTGGCCGGACCTGCACAAGAGCGAGCTGCGGCCCGCGGGGTTCTGCCGCTTCGCCTTCCACCTGAAGCAGGACAGCGTCTGCGTCAACCCCTACCACTACGAGCGTGTGCTGGCCCCTGCCGGTGAGACCCCGGCCCGGGCACACCCCCCTGACACACACCCCGCTGATACAGCTCCCCCACACACACCCCCAGCACCCCTAACCCCTCCCCGTCTGCTCCCCGGCAGGTTTGAGCATCCCGAGCCCAGGTGAGACCCCGGCCCGGGGTGGGTGCAGCCCCCCGCTGACAGCCCCCCTGATATCCCCTGCTGACAGCCCCCCCCCCCCCGACACCCCCCACTGACAGCCCCCCCGACACCCCCCACTGACATCCCCCCCCGACAGCCCCCCCAGCACCCCTAACCCCTCCCTGTCTGCTCCCCGCCAGGTTTGAGCATCCCGAGCCCAGGTGAGACCCCGGCCCGGGGTGGGTGCAGCCCCCCACTGACAGCCCCGCTGACATCCCCTGCTGACAGCCCCCCCCGACACCTCCCACTGACAGCCCCCCCGACGCCCCCCACTGAGAGGCACCCCGACAGCCCCCCCTGACCCCCCCCCAGCACCCCTAACCCCTCCCCGTCTGCTCCCCGCCAGGTTTGAGCATCCCGAGCCCAGGTGAGACCCCGGCCCGGGGTGGGTGCAGCCCCCCATTGACAGCCCCCCTGACACCCCCCACTGACACCACCACCCCGACAGCCCCCCCCGACCCCCCCAGCGCCCCTAACCCCTCCCCATCTGCTCCCCGCCAGGTTTGAGCATCCCGAGCCCAGGTGAGACCCCGGCCCGGGGCCGGCTGGGAGCACCCCCAGAGCCAGCGCCCCCCCCCCCGCCGCGGGTCCCCGTGCCCCCCATGGTCTCCGGTGTGTGCGCCCCCCCCCCCGCCCGCTGCCCCCCGCGGTGAAGGAGGAGTTTGTCCATGACTGTGTGCAGATGGAGCTGACCCCCGGCCGGGAGCAGGGGGGCGCAGGGGCTCCTCGCCTGCCCCCCACCGAGAGCTACCGGCAGCAGCTGCCCCCCCTGCCGCTCCCCGAGACCCCCCCCGGCCCTGCCAGCCTCTGCCCCCCGCTGCCCGTGGCACCCCCAGGTGAGTGTACCCCCCCCCCCCCCCCAGTTCCCTTAGGGAAGGGTTTGGGGGTGCTCCCCCCCGAGCCCCCTCCCACCCCCGTGTCCCCCCCCCCTTCCCAGCGGCTCCGGGGGGCTCCCTGCTGCCCCTGCCCCACGCCCAGGGCCTGCTGCAGGTCGCCTGCCCCCCCCCCGGCGGAGCCCCCCCCTCAGAATGGCTACCCCAAGCCCCCCTACCACAGTGAGTACTGGGGACACCGACTGCCCCCCGCGGCGCAGCGGGGGACCCCTGGGGGGGGGGGGGGCACCCCCACCCCTGCCACCCTGTCTCCTACCCCAGGCTCTGCGGTGAGCTGGACCAGGGCAGGAGTCTACACAGCGAGCTTGGGGGGGGGCCCACAGCCGAGCCCCCCGGCACCACCCAGCAGCCAGAGGCACTCACAGCGCCCCCTGCAGCCCCCCAACCGCTACTGTAGGTTTGGGGGGGGGCACTGGGAGGGGGTCACCTGCAGGATTCCTTCCTCTGCACAGCCCTGACCTCATCCCTGTCCCCTTCCCAGGGCCCCCCCACCGTCACTCTGGGCCCTACCAGCAGCCAGTGTCCACCCACCCCGGTGAGTGCCCCCAGCCCCTGCCCCCTCCCCCCCAAATTCTCACCTCCTGCTCGAGGACTGGGTGCGCTGAACCCCTCCCCCTGTGCCCCCCCCCCGCCCCCAGGGCCGGAGTTCTGGTGCTCCATCGCCTACTTTGAGATGGATGTGCAGGTGGGGGAGACCTTCAAGGTGCCCTCCAGCTGCCCGGTGGTCATCGTGGATGGCTACGTGGACCCCTCGGGGGGGGCCAGGTTCTGCCTGGGGCAGCTCTCCAACGTCCACCGAACCAGCGCCAGCGAGAGGGCCCGGTGGGGGAGGGGCCCCGGGGGGGGCGGGAGGGGCCTCGGGGGGGCGGGAGGGGTCCCGGCGGGGCGGGAGGGGCCCCGGGGGGGAGGGAGGGACCCCGGGGCGGGGGGGAGGGGTCCCGGGGGGGGAGGGGAGGGGCGAAGCGGGGGGATGGGAACGGGGAAAAGGGGCTACTGGGAGGTGTGGGGGAGATGGGGGGCACAGGGTTTGGGGGCAGCAAGGGGCATATGGGGGGAGGAAGGGCGTGGAATGGAGAGAGTATAAGGGGCAGGGGGAGGGAGGGATTGGGGGGGCAGAGGTGGGGTATGGGGGAAGTGTGGAGGGGAAGGGGCTGCCCAGGGGTCCAACGGGGTGAAAGGGCAAGGGGAGTGACACAGGGGCGGCTGGGGGGAGGTGAGGGGGCAGGGGGAGGGATATGAGGGGGGGTACAGGTTAGGAGGAGGTGATGTGGGGGGGCACCTGGAGGAGGATGGAGCAGCAGAGGGGCTATGGGGGGGGGGGAGCGTGGGGGCACTGGGTGGGCAGCACTGATGCTGGCTGTGGGCAGGCTGCACATCAGCAAGGGGGGGGCTGTGGGGGGCATGGGGCAGCACTGACCCCCTCCCTGGGCAGGCTGCACAGCGGCAGGGGGGTGTTACTAGGGGGCTGTGGGGAGCTATGGGGCAGCACTGACTCCATCCCTGGGCTGGCTGGGGCTATGGGGTGCTGGGGGGGGCCATAGGGGTGCTGGGGGGGGCCGTGGGAGGGCTCGGGGGTTATGGGGGTGCTGGGGGGGCTATGGGGGTGCTGGGCGGGCCATGGGGGTGCTGGGGGTCATGGGGCAGCACTGACCCCTTCCCTGGGCAGGCTGCACATCGGCTGGGGGGTTCAGCTGCAGTGCCGGGGCTATGGAGGTGCTGGGGGGCCATGGGAGGGCTCGGGGGGCCATGGGGGTGCTGGGGCGGTGCTGGGGGCCATGGGGGTGCTGGGGGGTCCATGGGGCAGCACTGACCCCCTCCCTGGGCAGGCTGCACATCGGCTGGGGAGTGCAGCTGCAGTGCCGGGGCTATGGTGGTGCTGAGGGGCTATGGGAGTGCTGGGGGGGCTATGGGGGTGCTGGGGAGGCTATGGGGGTGCTGGGGGGCTATGGGGGTGCTGGGGGGCCATGGGGGTGCTGGGGTCCATGGGGCAGCACTGACCCCCTCCCTGGGCAGGCTGCACATCGGCCGGGGGGTGCAGCTGCAGTGCCGGGGCTATGGGGGTGCTGGGGGGCTTATGGGGGTGCTGGGGGGGGCCAAGGGGGTGCTGGGGGGCCATGGGGGGTGCTGGGGGCCATGGGGCAGCAGTGCCGGGGCTAGGGGGGGCTAGGGGGGTGCTGGGGGGGGGCATGGGGTGCTGGGGGCCATGGGGCAGCACTGACCCCCTCCCTGGGCAGGCTGCACACTGGCTGGGGAATGCAGCTGCAGTGCCGGGGCTATGGGGGTGCTGGGGGCCAAGGGGGTGCTGGGGGGGGCCATGGGGGTGCTGGGGGGCTATGGGGGTGCCGGGGGGCTCTGGGGGTGATGGGGGCCATGGGGCAGCACTGACCCCCTCCCTGGGCAGGCTGCACATCGGCCGCGGGGTGCAGCTGCAGTGCCGGGGCTATGGGGGTGCTGCGGGGCTATGGAGGTGCTGGGGCGGTGCTGGGGGCTATGGGGGTGCTGGGGGCCATGGGGCAGCACTGACCCCCTCCCTGGGCAGGCTGCACATCGGCCGCGGGGTGCAGCTGCAGTGCCGGGGCGAGGGCGACGTTTGGCTGCGCTGCTGCAGCGCCCATGCCCTCTTCGTCCAGAGCTTCTACCTGGACCGCCAGGCCGGCAGGGCCCCCGGCGACGCCGTCCACAAGATCTACCCCGGAGCCTACATCAAGGTGGGGACGCCCCCGGGGGGGTGGTTTGGGGGGGCGCTGGGGCGGGGGAGCCGCAGGGCTGCCCGCGGTGGGCAGGAGGTCACCGCAGGGAGGGACTCCGGGGCTGGAGGGACTCCCCAGACCCGCGCTGAATTGGGGTCCCCGAAGAGGGAACCCCCCTGCTCAAGAGCCCTCCCCCCCTCTCCCCCCCACCCCCCCCCAAGGTGTTTGACCTGCGGCAGTGCCATCGGCAGATGCAGCAGCAGGCGGCCACGGCCCAGGCTGCCGCCGCCGCTCAAGCCGCCGCCGTCGCCGGCAGCATCCCGGGGCCCGGCTCGGTGGGAGGCATCGCCCCGGCGGTGGGTGAGTGAGGGGGGGGATGGAACCTGGACTGCAGCGAGGCCTTTGCCACCGTCCCCCCACAGCAAGCTCCTGGCCAAGCTGTCAGCCCCTGGCTTGGATGGGAGCACACTGCGATGGGTTAGGAGCTGGCTGGAGGCTGAGCCCAGAGAGTGGTGGTGAATGGTGCCACAGCCAGCTGGCAGCCAGGCACCAGTGGTGTGCCCCAGGGAGCAGTGCTGGGCCCCAGCCTCTCTAACATCTCCATTGATGATCTGGAGGAGGGCATTGAGTCCATCAGCAGTAAATTTGCAGATGACAGCAAGCTGGGGGCAGGAGTTGAGAGGCTCTGCAGAGGGACCTGGTAGAGGGGCAGTGCCCAAGGGCAGGAGGTTGAACACATCCAAGTGCCAGGGGCTGCACATTGGCCACAGCAGCCCCAGGCAGTGCCACAGGCTGGGGTCAGAGTGGCTGAGAGCAGCCAGGCAGAGAGGGACCTGGGGGGAGTGGTGGAGAGTAGGCTGAACAGGAGCCTGCAGTGTGCCCAGGGGGCCAAGGAGGCCAAGGGCAGCCTGGCCTGCAGCAGGCAGAGTGTGGCCAGCAGGAGCAGGGAGCTCATCCTGCCCTGTGCTCAGCACTGCTGAGGCCACTCCTGGAGTCCTGTGTCCAGCTCTGGGCTCCTCAGGTCAGGAAGGAGGTTGAGCTGCTGGAAGGTGTCCAGAGAAGGGCAACAGAGCTGGGGAGGGGTCTGGGGCACAGGGCTGGGGAGGGGTCTGGGGCACAGCCCTGTGAGGAGAGGCTGAGGGAGCTGGGGTTGCTTAGCCTGGAGAAGAGGAGGCTCAGGGGTGACCTTATCACTCTCTACAACTCCCTGCAGGGAGGTTGCAGCCAGGGGGGGGTTGGGCTCTTTTCCCAGGCACCCAGCACCAGAACAAGAGGCCACAGCCTCAAGCTGCGCCAGGGGAGGTTCAGGCTGGAGGTCAGGAGGAAGCTTTACACAGAGAGAGAGATTGGCCCTGGGGATGTGCTGCCTGGGGGGGAGGTGGTGGAGTCCCCATCCCTGGAGGTGTTCAGGAGGAGACTTGCTGGGGTGCTGGGTGCCAGGGGTTAAATTGATTAGGAGGTGTTGGATTGGTTGATAGATTGGACTCCATGATCTCGAAGGTCTCTTCCAGCCTGGTTTATTTTATTCTATTCTATTCTAACCCTGACAGGGGGCTGGGGGGAGGAGGGGGAGGCCCTGCTGGCCGCGGGGGATTCCTCCTCCCCTTCTCAAGCCCTTCCCTCCCCCCCCCTGCAGGGCTGTCGGCGGCGGCAGGCATCGGCGTGGACGACCTGCGGCGGTTGTGCATCCTGAGGCTCAGCTTCGTCAAGGGCTGGGGCCCGGACTACCCGCGGCAGAGCATCAAGCACACCCCGTGCTGGATCGAGGTGCACCTGCACCGAGCCCTGCAGCTGCTGGACGAGGTCCTGCACGCCATGCCCAGCGCTGAGCCGACCCCCCCTTAACTTAAACCCCCTTGTTTTGTAAGGAAAAATAAAACCCAGAAAAGTCCAAGAAAGAAAAACGACAAAAAAAAAACGTAAGAGTCTAAAGCACTAAAAAAGCTGAGGGGGGGTTGGGCTGAAAGGGAGCTGGGGGGCAGGGCTGCTGGGAGGGGAGCTGGGGGGCAGGGCTGCTGGGAGGGGAGCTGGGGGGCAGGGCTGCTGGGAGGGGGGCTGAGGAAGGGCTGGGAGGGGGGCTGAGGAAGGGCTGGGAGGGGGCTGAGGAAGGGCTGGGAGGGGGGCTGAGGAAGGGCTGGAAGGGGGCTGAGGAAGGGCTGGAAGGGGGCTGAGGAAGGGCTGGAAGGGGGCTGAGGAAGGGCTGGAAGGGGGCTGAGGAAGGGCTGGAAGGGGGCTGAGAGGAAGGGCTGGGAGGGGGCTGAGAGGAAGGGCTGGGAGGGGGCTGAGAGGAAGGGCTGGGAGGGGGCTGAGGAAGGGCTGGCGAGGGGCTGAGGAAGGGCTGGCGAGGGGCTGAGGAAGGGGGCTGAGGAAGGGCTTGGAGGGGACTGAGGAAGGGCTTGGAGGGGGGCTGAGGAAGGGCTGGGAGGGGGCTGAAGAAGGGCTTGGAGGGGAGCTGAGGAAGGGCTGAAAGAGGTTGGGGCTCACCTGAAGGGATCTGTGATTTAAATCCCTACCTGTGGAGAACCTGAGAGCCTCACCAAGCACAGGCTGGGGTGGGTTTGCTGCTGGCTTGACCCAAAGGCTCAGCTCTCACCTGTCCCCCTCCATCACTCAGGTACCCAGGGGGGAGATAAAAACCAGCCCCTCCTCCCCCCCCCCCCCCCAGCCCCTCAGCCAGCAGCTGCAGCACCAAACCACACCGAGCTGTAAGCTATTTTATCCAAAATTTATTGACAGCGCTGGGGGTGAGGCCGCAGGGACAGCACCGAAGTCACCTCCGCGGCAAGCCCCCACCCCCGGGGGCCGGGACCGGGGCGGGGGAGCTCCGCGGGGCCGCCCCCCGCGCTGGGTCTGCAGTCGCAGCCAGCCATCCCCACACTCCCTAATGCTGCTTTCGCCTGAAGGAGCAGCCTGGGGAGGGAAGAGAAAGAAAACATCGCGGGGGGGAGGGGAAGGGGGAGGGTTAGAAACGGCGGCGGCCGCCCCCCCCCCCCCCCCCCCCCGCTCCGCCTGGCCAGCCCCAACCCTGCCTTCGCCACCCCTCCTCCTCACACCGCCCACAACCCAGCGGCTTTTTAACCTCCCAGCCCACAAAATTCGCATCTGGACCGCCTCGGGTTCCGTGAGCAGCCCCAGGAGGCTCCCCCAAGGAATAAAGGGAGGCCGTAAGCCGCCCCCCCCACCCCGCTCCCCGCCCCCCCCAGCTCCCCGCCACCCACCTTCTGTCAGCCTGGCCTTGCCCCCCGTGGGCTGGCACAGCACGGTCGAGCAGCCCACGCACAACACGACGGTCTGCGCGTGGCTGAACACCGTCGTGATCTTGTAGCAACCTGCGGGGGAAAAGAGGAAAGCGCTGAGGAGGGGGCGGGAGGGACCCCGGGACATGTTGTGCTTCCCCCCCCCCACCCCTTCCCGGGACCCTACCAGGGCATTTAACGTCCATGAAGTAAGAGTTGGGGCTCTGCACCAGCCGCTTCTTCTTGTGCTTCCTCTTCTCCTCCTCGGGGGAAGGGTGCAGCAAATCCTTCGCCAGCTGCGGGGGGGGGTGAAAGCCTGGTGAGCGCCCAGCTCCCCGACCGCCATCTTGGGGGGGGGGGGGCCCCCGCCGCGGAGATGGCGGCGATCACGGCTCCGCCAGGCCGCCAACCGGGCTCGCCCACCGCTGCTTCCCCCCCTCCCAACCCTCCTCCCCGCCCGCGGCGCGGCGCTGAGCCTCGTTGTCTGCCGGAGCGGCGGCCCGGGGCCGGGACCGTACTCACAGGCATGTTGGCGTGGAGGCAGACGCGACCGAAAAGGGGCCCCGCCGGAAGTAGCCGCTGCTATATCCGCTGCGGGGTTTCCCGCACGGGCGGAAGTGAGGCTCTGCCGCCGTGCGCCGCCATCTTGGGAAGGCCTCTCGGGGGGGAAAGGGAGGGCAGGAGGGCGGCCATGTTGGTAAGGTCGCGCCGCCAGCGTGGGCTAGGCGCCCGCGGCGAGGGAAGGCGTGACGTGACCGGTCCCCGCGGTGATGTCACGGAGCGGTGACGTCACGGCGGAGGGGCGGGGCTCAGGGCGAGTCCCCGCCTAGCCTGGGGGCGGGCCGGGGCCGGGCCCGGGGCCGGGCCGGGCCGGGTCCCGGTGGCGGCGGAGGGGCCATGGCCAAGGCCTACGACCACCTCTTCAAGCTGCTGCTGATCGGGGACAGCGGCGTGGGCAAGACCTGCCTCATCATCCGCTTCGCCGAGGACAACTTCACCAGCACCTACATCTCTACCATCGGTGCGTGAGCAGCGCCCCCGGGGACCCCCCCCCCCCCCCTTTCCCGGGACCCTCCACCGGGAGCTCCGACCCCCGGGAGCGGAGCCCCCCCCCTCCCCCCTCCTCCCCTCGGGTTCCCACCGAGGCGGCCGGGCCAGAAGTGAGGCGGCAGGGACGGCTCCCGTCGCTCGCCACCCTTCTCCCTCCCTGCCTGCCACCCCGGCAGGACGGCTGGGGAACCGGGGGCGACGCTGGGAGCGACCCCCGGGGACGTGGCTGCGCCGCGGGGCAGCTCCGTGCCTCGTCCCGCCCGGTGACCGGCGGGGCTGAGCCCTTTCCAGCGGCTGCAGCACGACGGGAGCTGGCGTGGCACGGTTCCGCCGGCCACAGCTCGGCGCCGCCCGGGACCCCGGCATTCACCGTCCTGCCCTCCTCCTCCTCCTCCTCCTCCTCCTGCTGAGTTTCCACCGCGCTGCTGGAGCCATTTCCTGAGCTGGGCGCAGCCGCCCCAGCACGGCCCGGACCAGAAGCTCCAGCACGGACACGCTGGCTGCCAGCCGGCCCGGGGGCCAGGCTGAGCCCCACCAGCATCCTCCCGTCCTGGGGCTCCAGCCCCCCGGGACTGCTCCCCCTCCTCCCCACTATCCTCTGTCTCCCTCCAGCCCTTCCTCCTCCACTTCAGCCTCTTGAAACAGGGTCGAGCAGACAGAGATGAAGTTTTTTGGGGGGGGTCTCTTCCAGCCTTGGGGGCTGTTTGGTGTGATGAAGCAGGGGGTCTGGCAGCTCCGTCCATCTCCTCTGCCCCCAGCAGCCGTGCTGGGTGATGCCATCCAGCAGGAATGCCACTTCCAGCAGGCTCGGGGACCCCAGTGACCCCCTCCCACCCACCACAGCCAGTGCCAGGCCTGGACTTTGCTCCCCCTCCCCTTTCCCGGGATGCCAGATGGTTAGCTGGAGATCTGGGGCTGGGAGTGGAGCAGTTTATGGCAGCCCCCTCCCAGTGAGGGTGCAGCCCCAGCATCCACACCCCCCCCATCCCCCCACCCCTCTCCTTCCTTCCTTCTTTCCCAGGCATCGACTTCAAAATCCGGACAGTGGACATCGATGGGAAGAAAATCAAGCTGCAGGTCTGGTGAGTGAAGGGGGCAAGGTGGGGGGGGGGAATTGGGGACCCCTTTTCACTTCATACCAAGCCACCCTCATCCCCCCCCCCGCTCTGCCTCTCTACAGGGACACAGCAGGACAGGAGCGCTTCAAGACCATCACCACAGCCTATTACCGTGGAGCTGTGGTATGGCAAGGAGGGGGGATAGCAGCACCCCAAAGGGCTGGGGCAGCTCTGGGGAGGGGGGGTTGAGGACAAAACACACCTTCCCCTCCCCCCCAAGCTGGAGCAGAGGGTCCCTGCCCTGCTGACCTCACTGTCCTGGCAGGGCATCATCCTGGTCTACGACATCACTGATGCAAAGTCCTTTGAAAACATCCAGAACTGGATGAAGAGCATCAAGGAGGTGAGCAGGCAGGACTTGAGGCAGGGGGGGGACACACACAGGGGTCCTTGGGGGGGGTCCTGCCCATCCTCTGCTGCCTGCAGAACGCCTCAGCCGGGGTCGAGCGTCTCCTGATCGGCAACAAGTGCGACATGGAGAGCAAGCGCAAGGTGCAGCACGAGGAGGCGGAGAAGGTAGGGGGGGGAGGCACGGTGGGTGTGGGGCGCTGTGGGCTTTGCCCCCCCTCTTTTGGCACCCAGATCAAAGGTGGGGGGGTCCCCTTGTCCCCACAGCTGGCAAAGGAGCACGGGATCCGCTTCTTCGAGACCAGCGCCAAGTCCAGCGTGAACGTGGAGGAGGTGAGGTGGGGGGAGGGCAGAGGTGGTGGTGGGGGTTCCCCATTGCCGGGGAGACTTCTCTCTCCCCGTGGGGGGGGGGGGTCCCAATCCCTGGGAGGGGTCACTGCTGACCGTCACCCCTCGCTCCTTAGGCCTTCAGCATGCTGGCAAGAGACATCCTGCAGAAATCCTCCCGGAAAGCGGTAAGTGGGGCCGGGGTGGGGGACACCCCCCCTGCTCCCGCCCCCCCCCTGACCCGCTCCCTTCCCTTTTCCAGGCCCCCAGCGGCAGCAGGCCCCTGCTGGAGCCCGGCCCCGCGAGGAAGGCCGGGGGTAAATGCTCCCTGGCATAGAGCCACCGGACACCCTCCCCCGCCACGCCGCCACCGCTTCCCCTGCCTGCCCCGGTGCAGCGCGGGCGCCTCTCTGGGGGTCGGGGAACCGACACGATGCAGATCGCGGGGGCGGTTCCGGGACTGGCTGGGGGAGGTGGTACCAGGGCTGACCCTCCCCCCCCAGTTAACACCTTGTGCCATAAAGCCCAGCTTGTGCCTTGCCCCGTCTCCGGTGTCTGTGTTGGGGCCGCGAGGGGCGGGGAGGCGAGAACGGACGGGACCGGCAGCGAGGAACGCGGGACACGGGGCCGGGGGGTGGGGAATGCGCGGGGGCGGGGCAAAGCCAAACCACGCCCCCATCAGGCTGCGCTCCTGCGGGTTAGCGCCGAAGCTCCGCCCAGGTCCCACCCCCAGCACGGGGCCCCGCCCCTCGCGGCGCTTCCCGGCGGCTCCCGCGGCTCAGGATGGCGGCGCCGCCGCAGACGCAGGACCCGGCCCGGTAGCTCCGCTGCGCCCATGGGGCCCCAGGGCCTCCTCGGGCCGCGGTTCTGCGTCTTCTACGCTGTCCTGGGCGCTCTGCTCTGCGGGCTGCGGTGAGCGGGCGGTCGAGGGTGAAGCCGAGCCCGGAGGGGGGGGAAATCGTTGCCCGGCCGGTAACGGTGCGCGGCCCTGACAGCGATTCTGCTCTCTCCGCAGGCCGGCGGCGGCGATGGCGGTGAACGACGAGAAGCGGTCGGGTGAGTGCAGGTCTGGGCTCGGCGGGGCGCGGGCAGTCCGGGACCGCTGAGCTCCCGGGCGGACTCCGTGGGTTCCCGGCCGGGCCCCTACTCAGCCTCCGTTCGTTCACCCGCAGCGAGCCCGGTGACGGCCACGCAGTGCTGGCAGGTGGAGGACTACGTGGTGGTGCAGGAGTGCTCCCGGTGCTCCAGCTTCCAGACGGTGAGGCTGGGCTGTGCTGCTCGGCCCCTTCCCCGTGCCCAGCCCGCGGCTGGCGGGGTCGGGGTAGCAGATCCTGCCCCCCCCTCCCCCGCAGCCTTCTAGCAGCTCCTTTTGGGTTGCAGAAGGCCATGACGGAGTGCAGGCCCACGGGGTTCGTCGAGAAGGTCACCTGTGCCACCTCCAAGAAAGATGATTTCAAAAGGTGAGACCCCCCCCACACCTGGAGCTCTGTGTCCAGGGCTGGAGCCTCTGCTCCAGGAAGGATCTGGAGGTGCTGGAAGGTGGCCAGAGAAGGGCCACGAGGTGGAGGAGCAGAGGGCTGGAGCTGCTCTGCTGTGAGGACAGGCTGAGGGAGTTGGGGTTGTGCAGGCTGGAGAGGAGAAGGCTCCCAGGAGACCTTTTTGTGGCCTTCCAGGATCTGAAGGAGGCTACAAGAAAGCTGGGGAGGGACTTTGGAGGGTGTCGGGGAGGGACTTTGGAGGGTGTCGGGGAGGGACTTTGGAGGGTGTCAGGGAGTGATAGGACTGGGTGGAGGGGGGATGGAGCAAGACTAGAAGTGGGGAGATTCAGGCTGGATGTGAGGAAGAAGTTGTTCCCCATGAGGGTGGCGAGAGCCTGGCCCAGGCTGCCCGGGGGGGTGGTGGAAGCCTCATCCCTGGAGGTGGCTGTGAGCAACCCGCTGTGGTGCGAGCCCGTGGCAGGGGGGCTGGAGCTGGCTGAGCCTTGAGGTCCTTTCCCAACCCTATGAAGGTGTGGGCAGGCCCTGGGTCAGCAGGGCTGGGGGCCGGGGGCGTCGCTGACTCTCCCCCGGGCGCAGGTGCCGCTCGGCCGTGATGGAGGCTCACATCTTCTGGCGCTTCGTGGGCACCATGATGTGTGTGGCTGCCCTCTTCGCCGTGCTGGTGGTGTGCCGCCAGCGGGTGCTGGACAGGAAGGCTCTGGAGAAGGTTCGCAAGCAGCTGGAGTCCATCTAAGCAGGGCCCTGACCCCCCCAAGCCTCTGCCAGCCAAGCAGCAGCGGCAAGAGGGGTGCCTGGGGGCAGGCCCTGCCCTGTGTGCCACCAGGGTGTCCTGGGGGCTGGCTGAGGGGTGCCCTGCTGAGGGGTGCCCGGGAAGGTGATGTGTAATAAAGCCTGGAGGTTGGCAGCGGAGCAGTGCTGGGGTTTGTGCCCAGGAGGGTGGCAGTGACACAGCTGTGCCACCAGCCTGGCACTCCCTTCAAGCCTTGTCGCTCACAACCCCACCCCAGGCAGCACCAACCCTCTGACACATGGCTGGGGTGCAGAGCAGGCTTGGGTTTATTCACCAAGGGGCACAGCTGGCACTCTCTGCCCGGGCTGGGCTGTGTCACCCCTGCTGCCCCCCAGCCCGGGGGGAGGGGGTTACTCTCTGCAGCCTGTTCACATCTCGTCCCCATGTCCCTGTTTTGCTGTCCCCACATCCCCTGGGGTGGCCTGCTCTGAAGAGTTGGTGCCCAGTTCCCTGTCAGGGAGGAGCCCCCCACCCCTGTGCCCCCCTCCAGCTCCATCCTCCATGGCAGCCACTGGTCCTGGCGCTTCTGCCCACAGCCACCCTGGCACCGGGGACTGGGATTCTCCAGCTGGTCCCAGCAGTTCCCCCTGGGTCAGGATGTGCCTGGAAATCACTGTGGGAAGAAGGAACACCGAGCTGGGCACTGCTGGGGTGGGGGAGCTCCAGCCAGTGCCCCCCCAGGACCCCTGCAGCCCCCCCCTCTCACCTCCGGTGGGCTTCTGCCCACCCTGGCTGCCCTCCGGCCGCCAGCGGAAGGGGCTGCAGCTGGGGAAGAGGATGAGGCCCAGGGAGAGGAGCAGGATCTGCCAGGGAGGGACAGGGGTTGAGTGTCCCTGAGTGCTGCCAGGGGGTGGGGGGCCACTGGTGGGCACATCATGATGCATGTGCCACCCTACCAGGGCACAGGTGCTGGTCTGGGCAGCCTTGTTGGACGTCTGCTTGATCAGTGCCTGCAGCTGCCACAGCAGGGACCTGCGGGGCAGAGGGTGGCAGCTGCTTGTCTGAATGTCCCCTCCCTCCCCCTGGCACCGTGCCCCATCCTGGCACGATGCCTCCTCACCCATTGAGCTTCTCCAGCTCCTGGACTCTCTTCCGCAGCTCCTGGTTCTGGGCCGAGCACGCAGCCACCCTGCTCGGGCAGAGATGGGGAGAAGTGAGGGGCTGTGGCTGGTGGCATGGGTGCTGTGCCAGCTGGTGGTGGTGCTGTGCCAGCTGGTGCTGCCACCAGCACCCACCTGCTCTCCAGCCCATCCAGATACTCCTTCTTCCTGCGCCGGCTGTCCTGGGCAGACTGCTTGTTGCGGATCTTCCTCCTCACCTTCTTCAGAATCCTCTCCTCAGCCTGAGGAGGGAGGGTCTGAGGCTGAACTCTGCCCCATGGCAACCCCCCCCCCAACCGCCCCCAAGGCCCCCAACCCACCTGGGTGAGGGGCAGGGCACTGGGCAGCATCACCCCCTCCTGTGCCAGCAGCCTCTTCTCCTCCTCTGTCAGGCGAAGCTGCTGCGATGGGACAGGTGTGGGGACAGGTTGGGGGGGCTGAAGGGGCTCCCCGGGGGGCTGAGGGTGTGGGGGGGCACACGGAAGGGCAGCAGGGACTCACTGCGGGGCTGGGGGCCGGCAGGGGCAGGTCGCTGATGCTGCAGGAGCCGGGGAGCAGCGTGGGGCACAGCCAGTCCTCTGCTGGGGAGGGGGAAAGGAGGCCTCGTCCTGCCCGGTCCTGCCCGCCCCGACGCCGGGCAGTCGCTCAGCTCCTGCCCCGCGCCCGCAGGATGCGACCCTGCGCCCTTCCCGCCGCAGGCTGAGCCTTGCCCTGGGTCTCGACCTCACTGACCCAGCTGTATGGAGACAACGCCGCCGCTCAGGGGGGCGCTGAGGTCGCAAACCACCTCGAAGAGCGGGGTGGGGGTCGGATCCTCAGGTCGCGGGGCGTCCGGGGAGGGCAGGTGGTGGCCCCCCAGGCCGCAGACCTCATCGGGGTTCGCCGCCAGCTGCAGCAGCTCCTCGGCTTTGCTGTCCTGGGGACACAGAGAGGGGCCGGGTGGAGGGATGGGGTCGCCCCCCCCCCCCCCTCCCCCAGACCCCAACGTCCCTCAGGGGGGTCCCCACTGCTCTGCTCCCCCCGCGTCACCGACTCACGGCATCCTCCGAGAGTCGCCAGCCCCCGAAGGGGGGGTCGGGGCAGATGCTGCCCGGGAAGAGCTCTTCCTGCGGCTCCGGGAGTTCCGGGGCCTCCGGCTCCATCGCCCGGGCTGAGGGCTGAGCTGGGCGGGGGCAGAACCCCGCGCTGGGTGCCCGGGGACCCTCCGGACCGGGAGTTGTCTGTCGGTGCTGCTCCCGGCAGATCTCGGCAAGGGACCGCGGGACACTCCGCCCGCTCCGTGCCCCGGTGCAGCGGGGACGGGATGTGACCCCCCCCGCCCCGCTCCTGGCACTCCTCGGGCCGTCCCGGCCACCGCTCTGCTGCGGGCTGCGCAGTCGCCGCTGCCGGGGCCGCGCACCAGGATCTCCGGTATCCTGGGCAAGCCCAGCCAAGTCCCACCCCCGCAGCCTGACACCGACAGGCAGCACCGGCTTCCCCCGCCCCCGGCGTGCCTCGGGGCTTTCCCTCTTCTACCGGGGACCGGGAAGTGTGTTTGGAAGGGAGGTCATACGAGGCCGGCCGGCGTACCGGGGAGAGCCCAGCTGGGGCTGCGGCTGCCGCTGCCCCAGTACCGTGTCCAGGAGGCACCGGGGAGCAGCAGCGAGAGGCTCTGCGGGGGAACCAGGACCCCGGGACCGACGCCGGTTCGCTGCAGCCTACGGGGGCTCCCGACTCGGCAATGGGACCCCTGGGTAGGGAAGGGATGACGTCGACGGTGGTGGAGGGGGAACCAACCCGCCCCGGCGGAGCCAGACACGGGACAGCGGCACCGCGCCCGGGGGACTCGCTTCCTATTGGCTGCGACTCACGTCACTCAGCGGGACGGACAGAGCGTTCTGCGTCGCTATTGGCTGCCGCGGGCGGTCAGGGCTCCCCCCGCCGGAGCACCGGGGACGCGGCCGCGGCGCGGAGAGCGGTGAGTGGGGGGCGACGGGACACTGGCACCGGGAACCGGGACGGGGACCGGGAACCGGTATCAGGGACCTGGATAGGGACTCCATCCTGGTCCCCAACTCCGGCCCTCTGGCCCCTACGATACTTGATCCTTGATCCCGGTCCTGGAACCGGTCCACTGCTGTTACCGGACTGCTCCCCCGGGTTATCGCCCCGCCCGGGGATCTCCCTGCCGCGGTATTGCCGGCACTGAGGTCCCCGGGCCGGGGGAAATCCGTGCCGGGGCTGAGGGGAGGTTGCGTGCGTGAGTCACCGGGGCCGGGAGGCGGCACCGGCAACTCTGACGGCCCCGTCCCGCCGCAGCTCCCGCTGGTCCCGGGGATGCAAAACTCGATCGAGGCGGCGGCGGCGACAAGTCGGAGCTTCTCCCGTGGTCGGTGTTGAAGCTCCCGCATCAGAATCCGGGCGGGATGGTGGCGACAGCCGGGACCGGGACCGTGATGGAGGAGCTGGCCTGGAGCCCCGGGATGGCCCCGCGCCCCCCGCCCGGGCTGGAGGTCAAATTGGGCTCTCTGGTGCTGCTGCTGCTGCTGCCCCTCGCCTGCGGCCTCGCCCCGCTCTGCTGCTTCCGACAGCCCCCGAGCTCCGCCGGTACGGCCGGGCTGGCACCCGGGGGAACGGGAGGTCTAGGGGGCGGTCCGGGGAGAACTCCGTGGGTTCGGTGGGTTTCAGAAGCCTGGGGTTGTCAGGGTTGTCCCAGGTAGTCTGGAGGGGTCCGAGGCTCTCGTCCTGGGGGGATCCAATGAGAATCAGGGTGCAGGGGGCTGGGGGTCCCGAGAGGCACAGGGTGTTGGGGGCATTCTGGGGATTCTGGGGGGAAAGTGGGAAGTTTTGGGTGTCTGAGAAGTTTGGGGAGTTCAGAGGGGCCTGGGGGATCTGGGTCTAGGGCATCCAGCTTGAGTCCCAGGGAGAGTGTCTGGGATGTCCCACAGAGTCTGAGGGGGGTCCAGGGGCCTCTGGGGGGGATGGGAGGGGGTGTCCTGGGGTTGCCTGGGCTGTCGTGTGGAGTCCAGAGTGGGGGTCTGGGGATCTCTGGGATCCGGGGAGGACAGGCTGGAGACCAGGCTGTCACCAAGGGCTCGGCTGACCCAAGGGTGCCAGGCTGAGGTGGGGATCTCAGCAGGGGTCTCAGCCACCCCCCCTCCTGCCCTGCAGACCCCCGTGGGCCGGTGCTCAGCCTGGTGAGCTGCTTCGCGGGCGGAGTGTTCCTGGGCACCTGCCTGCTCGACCTCCTGCCTGACTACCTGGCCAGCATCAGCGCGGCGCTGGAGGAGCTGCGCATCACGGTGAGCACCCAGGACCCCCCCGCCCTGGGTCCTCCCCCCCCGCTGGGGACACTGCCCAGGGAGACCCCCGCTCAGCCCCAGGGGTGTCCCTGCCACTGGGCTTGGGGGGCAGCAGCTCTGGCTGGGTTGGGGGAAGGTGGGGCAGAGGGGGTGGGATGGGAGGGACTGGGTGGTGGGGAGGGGGACAGGGACAGCAGGGAAGGGATGGTGGGAATGGGAGTGTGGGGAGGGGACAGTGAGGGCAGGGGATGGTGGGAATGGGAGTATGGGGACAGTGAGGGCAGGGGATGGGATGGTGTGAGGGGAGCGAGTGGGGATGGGATGATTGGATGAGGAGAGTGGGAATGGGGGTAGCAGGGATGGGACAGTAAGGATGGGGCCAGAGAGGATGGAACTGGCAAAGCTGAGCTGGTGGTGGTGGAGCAGGCAGGAGGGGACGGTGGGGCCAGGCCAGCCAGGAGGCTGCTCGTGTCCTGCCGTGACTCATGGAAAGATCCTCCCTCTGCCTGTGGCCTCCTGCCAGCCGTGTCCAGCTTCCCTCCCGGGTGCAGGCAGCCCCTGACCCTCCCCCTTTTGTTCCCCCCCGCCACAGCTGCAGTTCCCTTTGGCAGAGTTCATCCTGGCCATGGGCTTCTTCCTGGTGCTGGTGCTGGAGCAGGTGGCGCTGGCGCAGCGAGAGCCCTCGGTGCTGTCGGAGGAGACCCGAGCCCTGCTCCCCTCCGGCTCCATCCAGACCCCCGTGGCACAACCTGCTGCCAACAGCGCCCGGGGGGCCATCCGGGCCGGGCTGCTGGTGCTGGCCTTGGCTCTCCACTCGGTGCTGGAGGGGCTGGCGCTGGGGCTGCAGGAGGCTGATGGAGCTGTGCTGAGGGTCTGCCTGGCCCTGCTGCTTCACAAGTGCGCTGTGGCCTTCAGCCTGGCCTTGAAGCTGCTGCGGGGCCGCCTGCGCACCCCCGCCGTGGCCGCCTGCCTGCTGCTCTTCGCCATGATGTCCCCTCTGGGCGTGGGGCTGGGGACGGTGGTGGCCGCGGGCGCGGGGCCGCGGCAGAGGCTGTGCCGGGGGGTGCTGGAGGGGTTGGCAGCTGGGACCTTCCTCTACATCACTTTCTTGGAGATTTTGCCCCAGGAGCTGGGGGTCCCCCAGCACCGCGTCCCCAAAGTCATCCTGCTCCTTGCTGGCTTCGCCCTTGTCACTGCCATCCTCTTCGTCAAGATCTGAGATGCCCCTCCCCGGGGTGGGGATCCTCCCTCTGCACCCTCCTATCTCTGTGCCAAAGTCACCAAAGTGCCACTCCAGGGGCTGTTCCCACCCACCCTGTGTACCCCAGGGCTGGGGGGGGGGGGGGGGGAAATCTGCCTCGGGGATCCCCCCACCCCAGTGAGGCTCAGCCCCGTGCCCCCTTTTCCCCACCTGCACAAGGGGAATGGTGCTGTCCCCCACCATGGGACCCCAGAATCTGTGTGTGGGGGGGTGAGCAATCGTCCCCCCACCACACACCCACAAGTGCTTTTACATTGTAGATGGGTGCCCCAGGGTGCACAGCTCTGGCCCCCACCCCAGACAACTCCCCCCCAGCGGAGAGGGGTCGTGGATGAAGCAAATAAAGGACTGAACCTGATGGTGCTTGCCTGTGCTGGGGGCTGGGAGGGGGAACTATACTGAGGAGGAATGCCAGTGCCTGGGGAGGGGTCACAGTGTCCCCCACTCCCCAGGCCTGTATCAGCTGCTGGGGATGAGGGGTGGGTGTCCACCTCTCCACGCCCGCAATTTTAGGGGGCGCTCCTCTGTTCCCAGCCATGTTTGGGGTAACCTTGCTTTGCAACCCCCCCATCTTTATCACCACCGAGCGCTGACTCCACGCCCCGTCCGGCTGCCCTCCCACCGCGGGGCCCCCTTATTCTAGGGGTGTGTATCCCCCCCCGCAGGCTCCTCCATTTGGGGTCGTCCTCTTGGGGTCCGCCGTTTCGTGCGGGGTGTGCCCAGGCCCTTCTGCTGCGCCGTGCTCCCTCCCTCCCCGCCTGTCTCCATTGCGCTCCGTTCACCCTCCCGGCGGCAGCGCTGCCCCGCCCACAGCCCCGCCCCCGCAGGAGCTGCCCTGCGCGGTGTATGCGGGGAGTTGTAGTCGGTCCCGCCCAGCGCACGGCGGGGGACGCCCCCTGGTGGTGTCGATAGAGGCGCTGAGAACTCCGTTTCCCAACAGCCCCTGCGGAGGCGGCGCGGAGGATGCTGGGAGCTGTGGTCTGCTCGCCCTGGGTGCCCGGCGGCAGCCCTCCTTCTGCGGACTCCCTTTCCCAGCGTGCCCCGCGCGGCGGCGGCAGCGGCGGCGGCCGGAGCGGCCCAGAGCAGGGAAGATGGCGGCGGCGGGTGCGGGGGCCGGGCCCGGGCCCGGTGCGGGTTCTTCGGCCGGGGCCGGGGCTTCGAACCCGCGGAAGTTTAGCGAGAAAATCGCGTTGCAGAAGCAGCGGCAGGCGGAGGAGACGGCGGCCTTCGAGGAGGTGATGATGGAGATCTGCTCCACCCGGGTGAGCAGCGACGCCGCGGCCTCCCCCCCCCGCGCCGGATGCGCCACGGGCCCGGGGGGGCGGGAGACGTGAGGGAGGGTCTGCGTCTCGGGGGGGTTCGGAGGCAGTGAGAGGGGCTGGGGGCCGCGAGGGGATCGGGGGCGACGTGAGGGGCTTGAGGCTGCGGAGGCTGTGAGGGGCCGGAGGGTCGTGGGGATGCAGGGAGGCTGCGAGCGGCCAGGAGGGGCTTGGGGCGGGGGTGGGGTGTCCTGGAGGGGCTGAGGGCTGTGAGGATCCGGGGGGATCCGTGAGGGGCCGGGGGCTGTGAGAGTCCAAGGGGGCCGCGGGCGGCCAAGGAGGGCTGTGAGGCAGCCGAGGAGACCTAAGGACAGGGAAGTTCGAGGGGGCTGGGGGGGCTCTGAGGAAGGTGGGAAGGGCTCCGTGGAAGGTGGGAAGGGCTCTAGGGGTGCGAGGGGCGCGCAAGCGACTTGGGGTTCAGGGGAGATTCAGGGGGTGCAGGAGGAGAGGGAGCTCTGGTGGGCAGCAGGGCTGCAGGGGATGAGCAAGGGGTCGGGGGTCGGGGGCTCAGGCAGGTGCCCAAAGGGGCTGGGAAGGTTTCTGGAGGCGCAGAGCAGATGGATGTGGATGGAGCCTGCCCCCAAGGGTTGCCTTTGGGCTATTGGGGTTGCAGAGGGGCTGAGAAGGTTGCCCCCTGCCCCCCCGCAGGGAAATGCTCCTTCTGCTGCCCACCTGCTTCTCACTTCTCCTTCCCCCGGGTTGGTTTTGATGTGTTTGGTCTGTGGGTTCCTTGGTGAGGGTTTGCACATGGCTCGCTCTGGCCCCTGGCTCCTGCTGTTCTCCTCCTCCCCTTGCAGGTGAGCAGGTGGCAAAAGCAGCTGCCTGGCACCCCAGTGCTCCTCTGAGCTCTCACTGCCTCTTCCCCTGGGGGGGGGGGGGGGTGAGGAGGAGGAGGTGCCCAGGCCTGGGGAGCTCTGGGATGGGCTCCTGCTGGGCCACAGCCCCCTGGCTCCCCTGCCCAGGTGCTCCTCCACCAGCCCTGGGGCTTGGAGGCTCTGTCCCTGAGCGCTTGAGGGGGTTGGGTTGGAGCTTCTCACCCATCAGCAGATGCTGCAGCCCTGGAGGTGCTTACACGCAGCTGGGCTTGGAGCCTGAGTGGGCAAAGCTGCCCTGGGCAAGCTCCTGTCGTCTCCTGGGGGTGTCTCAGAGGGCGGCAGGAGGGGTGCCAGGGGGCTGACAGCAGGGCAGGGAGGTCAGGAGTGCTGCCATGTGCCCCCCCCCCACCCCGAGTGTGGTTTCCTGGGCAGAGGAAGCTGCCGAGGGGACACTCGGCTGCGGTTTGTGCCTCCAGGGCTCCCTCTGGGCCCCCGCGGGGCTCTGCCAAGCCCAGGGCCTGCCCAGACTGCAGCTTGGCAAGGGGGGGGGGTTGTGCCAACCCTGGCAATGGGGCTCTGCAGGGTCCGGCAGCCAGCGCCCACCCTGCCCGCTGCGGGAGGGACGAGCGGCAGGAAGGGGCTGGGGGCACAGAGAGGCTCTGGGGCCACCCTCAGCCCCTTGGAGGGGGGCTCTGGGCTGAGGCATGGAGTGCCAGGAGGAGGGGGCACGGCTTCAGACTGGGCTGGAGTCGGGGGTGAGGCACTGGGGGTGGTCCAGGGAAGCTGTGGAGGTGTTCGAGGCCAGGTCGGATGTGCCCTTGAGCGACCTGGTCCGGTGGGGAGGGTCCCTGCCGGGCAGCGCCCTCGGACCCGAACCCTCCTGCGCGCTCCGTGGGGTGCAGAGGAGGGCAGCAGGATCCATCAGGGGCCGCAGGAACCCTGCTGGCACCCTGGGGCCGGCGAGGCAGCGGTGACCTCGCACCCAGGGGTCTGTCACGGGAGGCGACAAGGTCCTGCCGACCCCCAGGGAGCGAGGTGGGGGCCGGCCCCGGTGCCCGCGGGCTGGGCAGCGGCTCGGAGCCGCCGGCGGCTCTCCGGAGCCTCCGTCCCCGGCACGGCAGGCGGGGACCTGCTGCTGCTCATCCTTGGGGAGTGGGCTGGAGCCTGCCGCCGGTGTTTGCACAGCAAACAGTTGGTTAATGAGCAGCGAAGCGCCGGGGCAGGCGGCGGCGGTGTCCTCCCCGCTACTCCCTGCCCCGGGACGCTTCCTCCGGGAGGTTGTTCCCTGCGCACGGCACCGGCGGCCCCGGGAGCTGGTCCCGGTCCCGTGGGTCACCTCAGTCGTTGTCCACAGGCAAGGAGCCGGCGCTGGCTGTCGCCCCAGCGGCTTGTGCTGGCCTTTGGTGGCCCCCGGGGGGTTGCTGCCCAGCTCTGGGGGCCCTCACTCCCATCACGGGGCTGCCTCAGCCTCTCTCAAGCTCCACTTCGCCTTCCCTGGGCTGCTCCTTTTCTCTCTTGGTCTTCCCTGGGCTCTTCCTTTTCCCTCTTGGTCTTCCCTGGGCTGCTCCTTTTCCCTCTTGGTCTTCCCTGGGCTGCTCCTTTTCCCTCTTGGTCTTCCCTGGGCTGCTCCTTTTCCCTCTTGGTCTTCCCTGGGCTCTTCCTTTTCCCTCTTGGTCTTCCCTGGGCTGCTCCTTTTCCCTCTTGGTCTTCCCTGGGCTGCTCCTTTTCCCTCTTGGTCTTCCCTGGGCTCTTCCTTTTCCCTTTTGGTCTTCCCTGGGCTCTTCCTTTTCCCTCCTCATCTTCCCTGGGCTGCTCCTTTTCCCTCCTCATCTTCCCTGGGCTCTTCCTTTTCTCTCTTCGTCTTCCCTGGGCTCTTTCTTTTCCCTCTTGGTCGTCCCTGGCGTGTTCCTTTTCCCTCTTGGTCGTCCCTGGCGTGTTCCTTTTCCCTCTTGGTCGTCCCTGGCGTGTTCCTTTTCCCTCTTGGTCGTCCCTGGCGTGTTCCTTTTCCCTCTTGGTCTTCCCTGGGGTGTTCCTTTTCCCTCCTCATCTTCCCTGGGCTGCTCCTTTTCCCTCTTGGTCGTCCCTGGCGTGTTCCTTTTCCCTCTTGGTCGTCCCTGGCGTGTTCCTTTTCCCTCTTGGTCGTCCCTGGGCTGTTCCTTTTCCCTCCTCATCTTCCCTGGGCTGTTCCTTTTCCCTCTTGGTCGTCCCTGGGCTGTTCCTTTTCCCTCCTCATCTTCCCTGGGCTGTTCCTTTTCCCTCTTGGTTGTCCCTGGCGTGTTCCTTTTCCCTCCTCATCATCCCTGGGGTGCTCCTTTTCTCTCTTGGCCTTCCCTGGGGTATTCCTTTTCCCTCTTCATCTTACCTGGAGTGCTCCCTTTCTCTCCTCATGTTCCCTGGGGTGCTCCCTTTCTCTCCTCATGTTCCCTGGGGTGCTCCTTTTCCCTCCTCACCTCCCCTGAGCTGTTCCTTTTCCCTCTTCATCTTCCCTGGGCTGTTCCCTTTCTCACCTCCCCTCCCCTGGGGGGTTTCTCCGGCGGCTGGCTGCCTGCTCTCTGCCTGCCGTGGCCATGCCGGCTCCGCAGGGACCTCTGCTGGGAGGGCAGAGCAGGCTCCCAAGACCCTTAAGCCCCGACCCCCTCGCAGTAATCCTGCAGTGCTCTGCAGCCAGCTGCTGCCTCAAGCTCCCTGCCTCTTTTTTTTCCCCCCTGTGTGTGTTTGTCCTCGGTTGTTTTGTCTTAAGCTTGGGACTTTGCAGGTTTCCTGGCTGCAGCCCATTCCCAAAGCTGCTTTCTGTGCTTCTGTCTCCCCTGTGCCCTGGGTTTGTCCAGCACTGCTGAGTGCTTGTGCCTGGGGCTGCTTGTGGGGGGAGCCCCCCTGGGGACCCTCTGGGCTTTGATTCCCCTGGGGTCCACCTTGGTTTGTGTGTCCTTGGCCTTGGCTTTGTGGGTTGGGATCAGGGGAAGCCTCCTTCCCTGCTGGGAAGCTGGGGGATGGGAAAACTTCTTGTGCTGGAGGGGATGATGAAGGCCTGGGGTGATGAAGGCCATGCCCCTGCCTGGGATGTGAGCAGCACTGTGCTGCTGTGCTGCTGCTGGTGGGGTGAGGCAGCCTGCTCCTGGGGGGCAAGCCCCTGCCCAGCTCAGCTGTGGGGCAGGAGGGAGCCTCTGGGGCTGCCTCAGTGCCGGTGCTGCCCCAGGCCCTGCCCTGCTGGGGGTTTTCCTCCCCCTGCTTATCTCCTGCCTGTGGTTTGCCCTTGCTGCTTCCCTCGGCCTTGGGCAGCGCTGGGCTGCTGTGCTGAGCTGTGCCATGCCATGCCAGGCAGGGAGCCCTCTCAGGTGGGCATGGGGGGGCTGCAGCAGTTGTGGGGGGTGGGATGCAGGCTCAGCTCAGGGCTGTGGGTGCCGCAGCCTGCAGCAGGGGGGTGGTGGCTGCAGAATCCAGCCCGGGCTCAGCATCCTTCCTGCCCTGCAGCACCCACGAGGGGAGGAAAGTCCCTTGTGGGGCCTGCTCTGCTCTTGGTGGCTTCGAAGCAGGGAGATGGCAGCTCCTGGAGCCCTCCCCTGCGGCTCCCCTGCGAGCCCCCGGGGCCGGCAGGGTTGGATGAGCCTCGCCTGGGGCTCGGCGCCGTCCCTGGGGCAAGGCTGAAGCTCGGCTGGCAGGAGGGAAGGCTTGGGGGCGATGCACCGGGATGGGGATGCCCTGGGGCACAGCCCAGCGCCTCGGGGTGCCCCTGGCCCGCCCTGACCTGCTCCCCCCCTCCCCTGGCCCCAGCTGCAGGCGCAGAAGCTGAGGCTGGCCCACAGCCGGGGGCCCTACTACAGCGGCTCCCTGCCCAACGTCAACCAGATCGGCAGCGGCGCCAACGACTTCCAGGTGAGCAGCGCTGGGGCTGGGGGACACTGGGGGGCCCTGGGGGGGCTGGGGGCTGTCACCTCCAGTGCCTTGTCTGGGGGGGTGTGGGTCAGGAGCTGCATCAGGACCGGGGGAGGAGGACGCAGGGCTGCGGGGTGGGCAGGAGCCGCTCTCCACTCCCACTGCCGGGCCCCAGCCCCGGGGGGGTTCGCTCCGAGCCCCCTCCCCAGCGGGCCGGGGGGGCTGACGCCGCCGTCTCCCCGCAGGGCCCCCTGCACTCGGCGCTGGACTCGGCCCGCGGCACTCGGCACCACGGCCTGGTGGAGAGGGTGCAGCGGGACCCGCGCCGGATGGTGTCCCCCCTGCGCCGCTACGTGCGCCAGATATCCTTCCTGCCCTGCCCGGCCGGCACCGCGGCCCACACTGACCCCTGCCCCCCGTGCCCAGACTGACCACTGTGCCCACACTGACCCCTGCCCAGCCTGACCCCTGCCCCCCGTGCCCACACTGACCACTGTGCCCAGACTGACCCCTGCCCCCCGTGCCCACACTGAGCCCTGCCCAGCCTGACCCCTGCCCCCCGTGCCCACACTGACCACTGTGCCCACACTGACCCCCTGCCCCCCGTGCCCACACTGAGCCCTGCCCAGCCTGACCCCTGACCCCCGTGCCCAGACTGACCACTGTGCCCACACTGACCACTGTGCCCACCAGTGCCCAGACTGCCCCCCGTGCCCACACTGACCCCTGTGCCCAGACTGACCCCTGCCCCCCGTGCCCACACTGACCCCTGCCCAGACTGACACCCTGCCCCCTGTGCCCACACTGACCACTGTGCCCAGACTGACCCCCCTGCCCCCCGTGCCCACACTGACCACCATGCCCTCCAGTGCCCAGACTGAGCCCTGCCCCCCGTGCCCACACTGACCACTGTGCCCAGCCTGACCCCTGACCCCCGTGCCCACACTGACCCCTGCCCCCCGTGCCCACACTGACCACTGTGCCCACACTGACCCCCTGCCCCCCGTGCCCACACTGACCACTGTGCCCACACTGACCCCTGCCCCCTGTGCCCACACTGACCCCTGCCCACACTGACCCCTGCCCCCCGTGCCCACACTGACCACTGTGCCCACACTGACCCCCTGCCCCCCGTGCCCATAGTGCCCCTCGTGCCCACACTGACCACTGTGCCCACACTGACCCCTGCCCAGACTGACCCCTGCCCCCTGTGCCCATAGTGCCCCCCGTGCCCAGCCTGACCCCTGACCCCCGTGCCCACACTGCTCCCCGTGCCCACACTGACCCCTGACCCCTGTGCCCAGACTGCCCCCCGTGCCCACACTGCCCCCTGTGCCCACACTGACCACTGTGCCCACCAGTGCCCACCATGCCCCCCGTGCCCACACTGACCCCCTGCCCCCTGTGCCCACACTGACCACCATGTCCCCCAGTGCCCACCAGTGCCCAGACTGACTCCCTGCCCCCCGTGCCCACACTGCCCACTGTGCCCACCATTGCCCACACTGCCCCCCGTGCCCATAGTGCCCCCCGTGCCCACACTGACCACTGTGCCCCTAGTGCCCAAAGTGCCCCCCAGTGCCCACACTGACCCCAGTGCCCACACTGACCCCCCTGCCCCCTGTGCCCGTAGTGCCCCCCGTGCCCACACTGACCACCATGCCCCTGGTGCCCCACAGTGCCCCCGGTGCCCCATGGTGCCCACCATGCCCCCAGTGCTCACACTGACCCTCATGCCCCCAGCACCGACACTGACCACTGTGCCCCTGGTGCCCACAGTGCTCATGATGCCCCTCCCATGCCCGCAGTGCCCACATTGCCCATGGTGCTCACAGTGCCCCCAGTGCCCATGGTGCCCTCCCATGCCCACAGTGCCCATAGTGCTCCTGGTACCCCCAGTGCTCATCTTTTCAGGGCCACACAGAATGCCAGCCTGGGGAGGTGGGAGGGGAGCCCTGGGAATCACCTCCTGAACCCACCCTGGTCCTGGCAGGGCACCGACAGCCTCTTGCTCTTCCTCCTCCCAGAGCTGCTCCAGGCCCCCCAGCAGCTTCCCAGCCTCCCCTGGGCTCTCTCCAGTAGCTCCCAGGCCCTCTGCAGCTGGGGAGCCCAGCAGACCTTTGGGGCCTCCTTGGGGCACCTTGCTGTCCCCCCAGCACTCCCCAGGCCCTTCTCTGAGGAGCTGCTTCCCTGCAGGTCGCCTCCTCCCCTCTACTGCTGCAGGAGGTTGTTCCTCCCCAAGGGCAGGACCCTCTGCTTGCCCTGGTTGAACCCCACGAGGTTCCCCTCCCCAGCTCTCCAGCCAGGCCAGGCCTGGGCTGAATGGCAGCACAGCCCTGCCAGGGTGCAGCCTCTGCTGCCACTTTGGGGTCACCACTCCCAGGCAGGGTCCCAGGAGGTGTCCACAGCAGCTGCTCAGCCCCTGGCTCTCCGCTGGCCCTTAACGAGCCTCACATCGACAGCTCTCCCTATGGACCTACCTACCTGTCCCCTCCACCCGAGCCCAGCTGGAGGAGGTAAAGCCCCCAAGGTGTCCTGGCTGGGCTCCTGCTGCCTCCCCTGCCTCCGGGCTCGCTGCAGCCCGGGCTGTGCCCTGTGCCAAGGAGCACACCACGGGCAGGCTGGCAGGAGCCCGGCGCCGCCGTGTTCCCTGCAGCCTCAGCCCTGCTGGGAGCCCCTGCACAGCTTCCCACTCTGCTCTGCAGGGAGGAACTGGGCTGGGAAGTGCTGGGATGCTTGGAATGGGGCTGGGAGGCGTCCTCCTGCCTTGATTTTTGGGTGCTGCCTGCCCTGGTGGGGTTTTGCTGGTGGCTCCGCGGGGTGGTCAGGAAGAAGGCTCCTGCCCGGGTGAATCACCAGGCAGCTGAGCCCCTGCCAGCTCCAGCCCTCGGCTCTGGGGGCAGGCGAGGACAGGGCTGCCTGGCCAAGCCCCAGCGTGCCCCAAGCTTGCCCTGAGTGTGCCCTGAGCTCAGAGAGGTCCTTGTGAGCCGCAGCTCGGAGCCGTGCAGGAGGTCACTCATTGTTTGCCAGGCCGCTCTCCTGCCCCTGCCACCCTCCCAGGGCCACTCTCCTGCCCCTGCCACCCTCCCAGGGCCACTGCCCCGTGCCCAGCGCAGCTCAGCTGCCGAGGGGTCCCTTGTGTCCCTCCTCCCCAGCCTTGGCTGGAGGCTGCTGTTGTGTCTTGCACTTTGTCCCCCGCCGGGAGCCTCGGCGCCGGCCAGCCTGGAGCGCTGCCGCCGCGGCCTTGCCCCACACACATCTTGTGCCTGGGGCCCCTCTCTGCCCCCCTGCCTGACCTCCCAGGCCAAAGCTGTGGCTCTTGCCCCAAGGGCAGAGGTTGTGTCACGTCCCCTCACCACTCCCAGTGGGCACCAGGGGCTCTGGGCTGGCCCTGGGAGCCTCTCCCCTTGAGTCCCGCTGCAAATTCCTCACCTCGGGCTCGGGAGGGCTTTAAGCCTCCTTCCACAGAGCTGCCTTGGCTCGGCCCCGGCCCTGCTGTGCCAGCCCAGCGCCAAGGGCTGTCCCCCAAGCCACCCTCAGCCTCCCCACTGGCAGCTCTCCCTGCCGTGAGGCAGTGCTCCCCCCTGTGCCCCCCTTCCCTCGCCCCCCAGGTGAGCTCTGCTGTTCTCCTTCCCCAGGACCATGCCCTGGGGGAACTTCCCCATGGAGAAGGGACATCTGTTCCGCCTGCCCTCGGCCCTCAACAGGTGAAGATTCCCTTTTCTCCCTCTCCCTGTCCCCCAGCCCAGAGAGCTGTGGCTCTGCCACTGTGACTCTGGGGGCTGAGGCTCCCGGGGTGAGGCAGGGCTCGGGGCTGGCTCCTCGCTGGTGCTGCTGGCAGCAGCTCCTGCTCCATCCCCCCCCCCCGGCCTGTGCCAGCCGTGCCCGTTGCTCCCTGCCTGGGCCCCCCGCGGGAGGGGGCTGCATCCCCTGGGGACAGGGGAGGGGGGAGCAGCTTCCTGCCTCCCAGCTGCGCCGCAGCTGAACAATGTCCCCCTTGTGCCGTCCCAGCAGCGTCCTTAGCCGAGCAGCCTCTTCCCAGCTCCTCCCCACGCTCCTCCACTTCAGCCAACTCGTTGGGGACACAATGGGTGGAGCATCCCTGGCTCCTCTGCCCCCTCCAGGGGCCCCGGGGGAGCTCCTCTCACCCCGGGCCAGGGCTGGCGGGGGGGTGATGAGGGGTGGCAGGGCCCGGGCCAGGGCTGGCGCAGCTGGGGGGGGGGGGGGGCTGTGAAGGGTGGGGGTGAGGGCCGAGCTCAGGGCCCCCTGACCATGCTTTGGCTCCCCCCACAGAACAAACTCGGACTCAGCCCTGCACACCAGTGTCATGAACCCCACCCCCCAGGACGCCTACCTGGGCCCCGGGCAGGGGGTGGCAGCCCCCGGCCGCCGCAGCGGTGAGCACCCCCTCCCCCCTCCCCCTGCCCCAGGACCCCCACAGCCCTTCCACCCCTGCAGGACTCTGCACTGGGCTCATGCAGCAGCTCCCCAGCTGGCTGCTGCCCCCTGTGTCCTGCTGCTAAAGGTCAGCTGCTCTCTTGCAGGTTTTCTGGATGGGGATGTGGACAATAAAGGTGAGAGCCTGCCCTTGGCTGGCAGGGATCTGTGTCCCACTTCAGAGTGGGATATGGGGGCCCCAGGGTGGCTGGGGGCTGGGGGGGGGGGTCTATAGTGCCCCATTCCTGAGGTGAGGGTGGGCTCTGTTGCTCTGCCCACCCTGACCCTCTGCCCCCCTCCTTGCCAGTGTTCCCCTTCCAAGTGCCTCCCATCGAAGAGACCTTCGACGACAGCAAGCACTCTCTGAAGCCCTGGGACACCAAGAAGGTGAGTGCAGAGCAAAGGTGCTGAGGAAGTGCCCCCTGTGTCCCCCTGCCCTCTGCCTGCTTCCTGCCCTCAAACCACCGCAGTGCTGGGGGCAGTGTCCCAGCCTGGCCTCACTGCTCCCTGTCTCGCAGCTCTCCTCATCCTCTGCCCGGCCACGCTCCTGCGAAGTCCCTGGGATCCAGTAAGTCACAGATGGATGCAAGGCTTGGGCTGGAAGGGACCTCAAAGCTCAGCCAGTTCCAACCCCCCCCTTGCCATGCCCAGGGACACCTCCCACCAGCCCAGGCTGCTAAAGGGCCTCATCCAGC